>NC_084745.1:52102713-52185213 GCF_033978785.1 Entelurus aequoreus
CAGGGTGAGTGAAGGGTGTGGATGTTGGAATGGTTCGAATCGGTGGTGAAATGTGGGATATGCAGAGGTTTGTATATTCCCCATTTATTTTCAGTGGGGGGAAATCCCTGGTAATTCCTGGGTAATCGTGGAATTTTTGGAACCGGGAAACATGCTGGCTGGAATGACCAGGGTCGGCGGAGTTTGTGGATGTTGGAACGGTTCAAATCGGATAAGAATTATGGGATATGCAGTAGATTGTATATTTCCCATTCATTGTCAATGGGGAGAAAATTACCGGAAATTCCGGGAAAACTGGGAATTTCGGGAAAACGAATAAACTGTGTAGTGTTCGATATGTGGGGGAGTAGTGTGGGTGGATGGATGAAAGGTCGGAATCGGGTTTAAAAATTGCGAAAATTTGGAGATTTTAAGGCATTGTAGAACTATGAATTCATTTGAATGGGAAATTCCTGGAAATTTGGGAAAACTGGGAATAGAAAAATTGTCCTAGATGATACGAATGGGTTTGTATTAAATTTTTTGGAATCGGTTAAAAATGTTGACGTGGTAACAGTTTGAACTGAGAATGGGTATTTCGGAATTCCTGGAATTTCGGGAAAACAGGGAATTTGTACAATAAGAAAAATGGTGATGTTGTTGTCCCAATTATGAAGAATGTTTTGAAGGTGGAATGGTCAAAAACCGTTGAAAAATGCAGTCTGAGAGAACTTTCCAGCAAGAGGTGAAAATAGGGCTTACGAAAACCGGATTTCTGGGAATTTGTGGCATTTTTTTGAACTTGGAAAAAAGTAGTTTGGTTGTCCAAGGTGAGTGAAGGGTGTGGATGTTAAAACGGTTCGAAATCGTGGTGAAATGCGGCATATGCAGAGGTTTGTATATTCCCCATGTATTTTCAGTGGGGGGAAATTCCTGGTAATTCCGGGTAATCATGGACTTTTCGGAACCGGGAAACATGCTGGCTGGAATGATCAGGGTCAGTGGAGTTTGTGGATGTTGGAACGGTTCAATTCGGATAAAAAATGTGGGATATGCAGTAGATTGTATATTTCCCATTCATTGTCAATGGGGAGAAAATTACCGGAAAACTGGGAATTTTGGGAAAGTGAATAATTTCGTGTTCGATATGTGGGGGAGTAGTGTGGGTGGATGGATGAAAGGTCGGAATCGGGTTTCAAAATGCGAAACGTTTGAGAATTTAAGGCATTGTAGAACTATGAATTCATTTGAATGGGAAATTCCTGGAAATTTGGGAAAACTGGGAATTTTTAAGAAAATTGATAATACTTTTCCTATATGATACGAATAGGTTGGTGTTGGATTTTTCGGAATTGGTTAAAAAATGTTGACGTTGTAACAGTTTCAACTGAGAATGAGTATTTTGGAATTCCTGGAATTTCGGGAAAACCATAAATTTGTACAAAAAGAAAAATGGTGATGTGGTTTTCCCAACTACAAAGAATGTTTTGAAGGTGGAATGGTCAAATACTGTTGAAAAATGCAGTCTGAGAAAACTTTCCAGCAAGAGGTGAAAATAGGGCTTACGAAAACCGGGATTTCTGGGAATTTCTGGAATTTTTATGAACTTGGAAAATGGTGGTTTGGTTGTCCAAGGTGAGTGAAGGGTGTGGATGTTGGAATGGTTTGAATCCGTGGTGAAATGTGGGATATGCAGAGGTTTGTATATTCCCCATGTATTTTCAGTGGGGGGTAATTCCTGGTAATTCCGGGTAATCATGGACTTTTTGGAACCGGGAAACATGCTGGCTGGAATGACCAGGGTCAGTGGAGTTTGTGGATGTTGAAACGGTTCAAATCGGATAAGAAATGCGGGATATGCAGTAGATTGTATATTTCCCATTCATTGTCAATGGGGAGAAAATTACCGGAAAACTGGGAATTTTGGGAAAGTGAATAATTTCGTGTTCGATATGTGGGAAAGTAGTGTGGGTGGATGGATGAAAGGTCGGAATCGGGTTTCAAAATGCGAAACGTTTGAGAATTTAAGGCATTGTAGAACTATGAATTAATTTGAATGGGAAATTCCTGGAAATTTGGGAAAACTGGGAATTTTTAAGAAAATTGATAATACTTTTCCTATATGATACGAATAGGTTGGTGTTGGATTTTTCGGAATTGGTTAAAAAATGTTGACGTTGTAACAGTTTCAACTGAGAATGAGTATTTCGGAATTCCTGGGAAAACCGGGATTTTTCGGAATTTGTGGAATATTTTGGAACTTGGAAAATGGTAGTTTGGTTTTCCAAGGTGAGTGAAGGGTGTGGATGTTGGAACGGTTCGAATCAGATGAGAAATGTGGGATATGCAGTCGATTGTATATTTGCCATTCATTATGAGGAGAAAATTACCAGAAATAACGGGAAAACTGGGAATTTTGGGAAAGCGAATAAACTGTTTAGTGTTCGATATGTGGGGGAGTAGTGTGGGTGGATGGATGAAAGGTCGGAATCGGGTTTAAAAATTGCGAAAAATTGGAGAATTTAAGGCATTGTAGAACTATGAATTCATTGGAATGGGAAATTCCTGGAAATTTCTGAATTTTGGGGAATACCGGGAAATTTTGAAAATATTGATACTAGCGCAATTGTCCTAGATGATACAAATGGGTTTGTGTTAATTTTTTTGGAATCGGTTAAAAAATGTTGATGTAGTCACAGTTTGAACTGAGAATAGGTATTTCGGAATTTCGGGAATTTCGGGAAAACCGGGAATTTGTACAATAAGAAAAAAGGTGATGTTGTTGTCCCAATTATGAAGAATGTTTTGAAGGTGGGATGGTCAAAAGTGGTTGAAAAGTGCAGTCTGAGAAAACTTTCCAGCAAGTGGTAGAAATAGGGCTTTCGAAAACTGGGAATTTTGGGAATTACCGGAATTTTTTTGAACCTGGAAAATGGTAGTTGCCCAAGGTGAGTGGAGTGTGTGGATGGTGGAACGGTTCAGATCAGTTGAGAAATGTGAGAATTTTGCAAGTTCCAAAATTGGCCCCATTCATTTTCAATGGGGAGAAAATGACCGGAAATTTCGGGAAAACCGAGAAAACATACCGGAGAGTAGTGTGGGTGAATGGATGAAAGGTCAGAATGGGATTTAAAAACTGCGAAACATTTTGAGAATTTAGGGCATTGTAGAACTATGAATACGTCCTTTCATTTGAATAAGAATTTCCTGGAAATTTGGGAATTTCAGGAAAACCGGAAATTTGGGAAAATATTGATACTAGCACAATTGTCCAAGATGATATGAATGGGTTGGTGTTGTATTTTTTGGAATCGGTTCAAAAATGTTGACGTAGCAACGTTTCGAATTGGAAAATAGGTATTTTGGAATTCCTGGAATTTCGGGAAAAACCGTGAATTTGTACAAAAACAAAAACGGGAATGTTGTCGTCCTAACTACGAAGAATGTTTTGAAGGTGGAGTGATCAAAAACGCTTGAAAAATGCACTCTGAGAAAACTTTCCAGCAAGAGGTGAAAATAGGGCTTTTGAAAACTGGTAATTCTGAGAACTCCTGGGAATTTTTTGAACTTGGAAAAAAAGGTAGTTTGATTGTCCAAGGTGAGTGGAGTGTGTGGGTGTTAGGACGGTTCAAATCGGTTGACAAATGTGAGAATTGTGCATGTTCGAAAACTAGCCCATTCCTTTTCATCGGGGAGTAAATTACTGGAAATTCCGGGTAAACCGAGTTAGTTTATGTGAGAGTAGTGTGGGTGAATGGATGAAAGGTCAGAATGGGGTTTAAAAAATGCGAAACATTTGGAGAATTTAGGGCATTGTAGAACTATGAATACGTCCATTTATGTCTACAGGAATTTCCTGGAAATTTGGGAATTTCGGGAAATCCGGGAGTAAAAAAAAAAAAATTATACTGGCACAATTGATATGATGTAAGTGTCTATATTAGTTATATTAGCCTACTATCAAAATGACTTCAAAAGTCTTATATAAGTGTTATAATGAAGGCAACACATGATGTAAGTGTCTATATTAGCTATATTAGCCTACTATCAAAATGACTTTAAAAGTCTTATATAAGTGTTATAATGAAGGCAACACATGATGTAAGTGTCTATATTAGCTATATTAGCCTACTATCAAAATGACTTTAAAAGTCTTATATAAGTGTTATAATGAAGACAACACATGATGTAAGTGTCTATATTAGCTATGTTAGCCTACTATCAACATGACTTTAAAAGTCTTATATAAGTGTTATAATGAAGACAACACATGATATAAGTGTCTATATTAGCTATATTAGCCTACTATCAACATGACTTCAAAAGTCTTATATAAGTGTTATAATGAAGGCAACACATGATGTAAGTGTCTATATTAGCTATATTAGCCTACTATCAACATGACTTTAAAAGTCTTATATAAGTGTTATAATGAAGGCAACACATGATGTAAGTGTCTATATTAGCTATATTAGCCTACTATCAAAATGACTTTAAAAGTATTGTATAAGTGTTATAAGGAAGACAACACATGATGTAAGTGTCTATATTAGCTATATTAGCCTACTATCAAAATGACTTTAAAAGTATTGTATAAGTGTTATAATGAAGGCAACACATGATGTAAGTGTCTATATTAGCTATATTAGCCTACTATCAAAATGACTTTAAAAGTCTTATATAAGTGTTATAATGAAGGCAACACATGATGTAAGTGTCTATATTAGCCTACTATCAAAATGACTTTAAAAGTCTTATATAAGTGTTATAATGAAGGCAACACATGATGTAAGTGTCTATATTAGCTATATTAGCCTACTATCAAAATGGCTTTAAAGGTCTTATATAAGTGTTATAATGAAGGCAACACATGATGTAAGTGTCTATATTAGTTATATTAGCCTACTATCAAAATGACTTTAAAAGTCTTATATACATGTTATAATGAAGGCAATACATGATGTAAGTGTCTATATTAGCCTACTATCAAAATGACTTTAAAAGTCTTATATAAGTGTTATAATGAAGGCAACACATGATGTAAGTATCTATATTAGCCTACTATCAAAATGACTTTAAAAGTCTTATATAAGTGTTATAATGAAGGCAACACATGATGTAAGTATCTATATTAGCCTACTATCAAAATGACTTTAAAAGTCTTATATAAGTGTTATAATGAAGGCAACACATGATGTAAGTGTCTATATTAGCTATATTAGCCTACTATCAAAATGACTTTAAAAGTCTTATATAAGTGTTATAATGAAGACAACACATGACGTAAGTGTCTATATTAGTCCCCCTAGAGGACAGTATAGGTAAGACTCCTTGAAAGGCGCATGAAGTGTGCATAAAGAAGGTAAACAAAGGGGGATCAGCGTACATGTGCACCCCCGCTTTCATCCCTCGTCCTCCTGATCCAGATGTCCGCTGCCTTCACAATAAGAGTCTAATCTGCAGTCGCCAGCCAGGTGTGGTTGGTTCTCAGCGGCGTGCGAGCCCCCGCCTCATCTCCGGCCTTGGCTCGCTTCACTGGACACACTTTTCCTGCGTCTGATCGCAGCCACAGGCCTCCTTTCTCTAAGAGAGAGAGAGAAAAAAGGGTGTTCTTGGGAGAATAATGCTTTTAAGGTCATTAAATAGGAAGCAGCGCCGAGATCAGATGGTGAAAAGGAGCTTTGAGCGTCTCCTCACCCAGGAGTTTGTTAGTGGAGTGAGCAGGAGCCTACCCCACATAGCTATGTGGAAGAAGAATGCTAGGCTTGTCCCCATAACAATATTTTGGTACATATTTTGATACTTTTTGATACTTTTCTAAATAAAGGGCACCACAAAAAATGGCATTTTGGGCTTTATTTGAACAACAAATCTTAGTGTAGATGAAACATATGTTTATTATTGTCATTTAGTCCTTAAATAAAATAGTCAACATACTAGACAACTTGTCTTTTAGTAGTAAGTAAACAAACAAAGACTCCTAATTAGTCTATGCAGTAACATATTGTGTCATTTATACACCTATTATTTTGTACACATTATGAAGGACAAACTGTAAAAATGGATTATTAATCTATATATAATCTACATACACACATTTTTCACATATATATATACACATACATATATACATATATTTACACATATATACATATATACACACATACATACACACATTTTTCACATATATATATACATGCACACACATTTACACATATATATTTACACTTATATACATATATACACACATATATACACACATTTTTCACATATATATACATACACACACATTTACATATATATATTTACACTTATATACATATATACACACATTTTTCACACATATATATATATATATATATATACATACATATATTTACACATATATATACATACATACATACACACACATTTTCACATATATATATACATACACACACATTTACACTTATATACATATATACACACATTTTTCACACATATATATATACCTACATATATTTACACATATATACATATACACACACATACATACACACATTTTCAGATATATATACATACACACACATTTACACATATATATTTACACTTATATACATATATACACACATATATACACGCATTTTTCACATATATATACATACACACACATTTACTCATATATATTTACACTTATATACATATATACACACATTTTTCACATATATATATATATATATATATATATATACATACATATATTTACACATATATACACACATACATACACACGTTTTCACATATATATATACATACACACACATTTACACTTATATACATATATACACACATTTTTCACATATATATATATACATACATATATTTACACATATATACATATATACACACATACATACAAACATTTTCACATATATATACATACACACACATTTACACATATATACATATATACACACATTTTTCACATATGTATATATATATATATATACATACATATATTTACACATATATACATATATACACACATACATACAAACATTTTCACATATATATACATACACACACATTTACACATATATATTTACACTTATATACATATATACACACATATATACACACATTTTTCACATATATATACATACACACACATTTACTCATATATATTTACACATATATACATATATACACACATACATACACACATTTTTCACATATATATACATACACACACATTTACACATATATATTTACACTTACATACATATATACATACATATATACACACATTTTTCACACATATATACACATATATATTTACACATAACATCACACATACACCCATACATACGCATATATACCAATATGTTGGTACCGGTACCGGTACCAAAATGTTTTTCAATACTTTTCAATACTTTTCTAAATAAAGGGGACCACAAAAAATTTCATAATTGGCTTTATTTGAACAACAAATCTTAGGGTACATGAAACATATGTTTATTATTGTCATTTAGTCCTTAAATAAAATAGTGAACATACTAGACAACTTGTCTTTTAGTAGTAAGTAAACAAACAAAGACTCCTAATTAGTCTATGCAGTAACATATTGTGTCATTTATACACCTATTATTTTGTACACATTATGAAGGACAAACTGTAGAAAATGATTATTAATCTACTTGTTCATTTACTGTTAATATCTGCTTATTTTCTCTTTTAACATGTTCTATCTACACTTCTGTTCAAATGTAATAATCACTTATTCTTCTCCTCTTTGATACTTTACATTCGTTTTGGATGATACCACACATTTAGGTATCGATCCGATACCAAGCCGTTACAGGATCATACATTGGTCATATTCAAAGTCCTCATTTGTGTTTTTTTTTTAAACGATTAAAGATTTTGTGATGATAAAAAAATATCGATGTAATCATAGTAGTATCGACTATATACTGTTACGTACGGCGGGGGAAGGAGACGACACAATGGCAGGGATCACTTCAATAGGTTTATTGATACTGGTGATGATGACGCGTTGGGGTGTGTATAAAGTTAAAGTCAAAGTACCATTGATAGTCACACCCACACTAGGTGTGGTGAAATTACCCTCTGCATTTGACTCATCAAATTGTTCACCCCCTGGGAGGTGAGGGGAGCAGTGAGCAGCAGCGGTGGCCGCGCCCGGGAATCATTTTTGGGATGCTTACTACGGAGTGTGAACTACGTTCTGTCACTGGATCTTCGGGTCCGCTGGTCTTTATTCCTTCTGCCCTCATCAGACCCAGGTGTGTGATTGCTGACTACCTGCAGCCGAGCAGGGGCGTGTCCCGGCGCATGCGGGATTGCGCTTGCGCCGTGACAGATACATTCTTGTACTTGGTATCATTACAGTGGATGTCAGGTCTAGATCCACCCATTAAAGTAAAGTTAAAAGTTAAAGTACCAATGATAGTCACACACACACACTAGGTGTGGTGAAATTTGTCCTCTGCATTTCCCCTTGTTCACCCCCTGGGAGGTGAGGGGAGCAGTGGGCAGCAGCGGTGGCCGCGCCCGGGAATCATTTTTGGTGATTTAACCCCCAATTCTTACCCTTGATGCTGAGTGCCAAGCAGGGAGGTAATGGGTCGCATTTTTATAGTCTTTGGTATGACTCGGCCGGGGTTTGAACTCACAACCTACCCATCTCAGGGCGGACACTCTAACCACTAGGCCACTATGTTACTATACGTGAATGGTGCGAGACGACGTGAAGAATGCGGAGGGAAGCCAGAGACAGGATGCTTACTACGGAGAGTGAACTACGTTCCGTCACTGGATCTTCGGGTCCGCTGGTCTTTATTCCTTCTGCCCTCATCAGATCCGGGTGCGTTGATTGCCGAGCAGGGGAGTGTCCCGGCGCATGCGGGATTGCGCTTGCGCCGTGACAGATACGCTCTTGTACTTGGTATCATTACAGTGGATGTCAGGTGTAGATCCACCCATGGAGTTTGTTTACATTGTGACGCCGGTGAGCTATTGTATCCTCCTACGGTGTGTAGTGAAGCATGTTTAGCTATTCCTCGTCCTGCCGGGATGATACTAGTAAGAAACTCACTTTGAGTAGCTAAAACACTGTGAATGGACGTTAGCCGCTAGCTATCTAGCCATGTCTTAAAGCACCTCTTCCTGAGGGCTTTTCAGTGTTATAACTTCGCCTTTATCGTCAGTTTTTAAGCCAAAATGCGTCCGTTCTCCCTTTCCTGTCTTCACACTGTGTCTGCTTGTGAGTACTCTGTGATTGTGCGCTGCCGAACATGCTCCTCTGCTCGTAAAACCAGCAATGTCACATGTAAAAATGAGAAAAAAGAAAACTGGTATTTTTTAGAGGCGGTATTGTACCGATTATGATTCCTTAGTATCGCGGTACTTTACTCGTACAACCCTACTCTGCACTGGTTTTCAGTCAAGCAACCATTCCTAGTCTCTAATCTGCCAAACGGACTTACTGTACTGTGTTTTGGGACTCTAGGAAGAAGCCGGAGGACTTGAAAGGAAACATGTAAACCTCATACAGGGACAGATTATGTGTCCGCCACATGCTGCCCTGGTAGAACTGTTAAAAAGGGTAAATGTCAGGTTCAAACACTGATGACGTCTATTAAACAAGACAAGACCCAAAGAATCAACCAGAGACAGAATTCAATTTGGCTCAGTGAGGAGAAACGTGTACATCTGTACCCTTGAACAGTGTCATTACGCTTTGCCGAAAGATTGTACGCCTCCTCTTTTATTTGGACTTTCCCTGATTACATGGCAACCGCTGTTTCTAAGGGACGGGGGTCGTCAACAGCCATCGCCTTTGATTAAAACAGTTCAAAGAAAAAGTCATAAACAGTTCACAGAAAAGGTCGTAAAACAGTTCAAAGAAGAGGTCCCTGTAGGGGAGTCAGGTCCTGCTTCCTCTTCGCTTTGTAGATCTCGGGTCAAAACAATATCTTTCTCATTGAAACACAAAGTTTTGTGATAACTTTAGATACAATTATTCTGACAGAAAGTCGTACCATATTTGTTTTGTCTCCCAGCAATCGGCAGCGTGAGTCTGATAGTGAACCGTCTTTTTTGGTGTGCATTTATTCCTGTTTTTACCGTGTTTTACAGTGTCATTACGCTCTGGCGAAAGATTGTACGCCTTTTATTTGGACTTTCCCTGATTACATGGCAACCGCTGTTTCTAAGGGACGGGGGTCGTCAACAGCCGTCGCCTTTGACTAAAACAGTTCAAAGAAAAGGTCGTAAACTGTTCACAGAAAAGGTCTGTTGATAACAATACATAAAAGAAACAGAACACCTTCATGTTGCTTCCCATCCTACACTGTGGAGTTTGACAAGCCTTCCGCTTGGTAGGATTAAAGACAGCTTTTGTCTGTTTGCCGGGAACTCATTGAAACACAAAGTTTTGTGATAACTTTAGATACAATTATTCTGACAGAAAGTCGTGCCATATTTGTTTTGTCTCCCAGCAATCGGCAGCGTGAGTCTGATAGTGAACCGTCTTTTTTGGTGTGCATTTATTCCTGTTTTTACCGTGTTTTACAGTGTCATTACGCTCTGGCGAAAGATTGTACGCCTCCTCTTTTATTTGGACTTTCCCTGATTACATGGCAACCGCTGTTTCTAAGGGACGGGGGTCGTCAACAGCCGTCGCCTTTGATTAAAACAGTTCAAAGAAAAGGTCGTAAACAGTTCACAGAAAAGGTCTGTTGATAACAATACATAAAAGAAACAGAACACCTTCATGTTGCTTCCCATCCTACACTGTGGAGTTTTACAAGCCTTCTGCTTGGTAGGATTAAAGACAGCTTTTGTCTGCTCGCCGGGAACTCATTGAAACACAAAGTTTTGTGATAACTTTAGATACAATTATTCTGACAGAAAGTCGTGCCATATTTGTTTGTCTCCCATCAATCGTCAGCGTGAGTCTGACAGTGAACCGTCATTTTTGTGTGCATTTATTCCTGTTTTTACCGTGTTTTACAGTGTCATTACGCTCTGGCGAAAGATTGTACGCCTTTTATTTGGACTTTCCCTGATTACATGGCAACCGCTGTTTCTAAGGGACGGGGGTCGTCAACAGCCGTCGCCTTTGATTAAAACAGTTCAAAGAAAAGGTCGTAAACAGTTCACAGAAAAGGTCTGTTGATAACAATACATAAAAGAAACAGAACACCTTCATGTTGCTTCCCATCCTACACAGTGGAGTTTTACAAGCCTTATGATTGGTAGGATCAAACACAGCTTTTGTCTGCTCGCCGGTAACTCATTGAAACACAAAGTTTTGTGATAACTTTAGATACAATTATTCTGACAGAAAGTCGTGCCGTATTTGTTTTGTCTCCCAGCAATCGGCAGCGTGAGTCTGATAGTGAACCGTCTTTTTTGGTGTGCATTTATTCCTGTTTTTACCGTGTTTTACAGTGTCATTACGCTCTGGCGAAAGATTGTACGCCTTTTATTTGGACTTTCCCTGATTACATGGCAACCGCTGTTTCTAAGGGACGGGGGTCGTCAACAGCCATCGCCTTTGATTAAAACAGTTTAAAGAAAAGGTCGTAAACAGGTCACAGGAAAGGTCGTAAAACAGTTCAAAGAAGAGGTCCCTGTAGGGGAGTCAGGCCCTGCTTCCTCTTCGCTTTGTAGATCTCGGGTCAAAACAATATCTTTCTCATTGAAACACAAAGTTTTGTGATAATTTTAGATACAACTATTCTGACAGTAAGTCGTGCCATATTTTTTTGTCTCCCAGCAACCGTATTTTTGGTGTGCATTTATTCCTGTGTTCTTACCTGGCAATACTTAGACGCTTGTAAAAGACACTCTATAAGGAAGGCTGTTAAATTCAACATTAAATCTAGAGTTTAAAAAAACAACATCATTCAAATAAACAACCAGCCCAGCTCAATAACACCAACGCTCACTTGGAATAGTAAATAGTGGACGACAGCAGATGGCATTTTATTTTTTTTTGCAGGCGGCGTGAATGCTTCCCTTGTCAAGTTTCAGGCAGAAAGAGAACTTCTAATAAACAAAAAAAATGTTAGCCGGCGGGCTAAATTGTGGTTTGTAGAAAACGACAAACAGATCAGCTTTTATTGGGGGCGCCGACAGTTTCATTGTGTTTCACATGATGAATAGGGAACATAAATTTTATCCCAATTTTGCACCAAAATGCTGTACTGGAGGTGCTATTCAATGACATCATGAAGAGGGCCACGGTTTCAAGAGCCCAAGGGCTCAGGGGCCGGACATGGAAATGTGGATGTTTTGTCACATATTCCTTTGAGACGGCGTTTACTTAATTACAAAGTTCCCACGGCACTGTCAATAAATTCATTCTTCTGCCCTCGCTAACAGCATGAAGAAACAGAAGCTCCAGAAGTTAGGGATTGATGTTCCTTCATTTGAATGATGTTCCTTCCTTAGTTGTATGTCTTTACACTTCTTCCTTCATTTAGGTTTGTAAGTCTGAAAATATAAACATAAACACTACAAAAGTATAACGTCCATTGTGCAGCTAGACAGATATTTAACAGCATGAAGAAACAGAAGCTCCAGAAGTTAAGGCTTGATGTTCCTTCTTTTGAATGATATTCCTTCCTTAGTTCTATGTCTTTACACTTATTCCTTCATTTAGGTTTGTAAGTCCGAAAATATAAACATAAACACTACAAAAGTATAACGTCCATTGTGCAGCTAGACAGATAGTTAACAGCATGAAGAAACAGAAGCTCCAGAAGTTAGGGATTGATGTTCCTTCATTTGAATGATATTCCTTCCTTAGTTTTATTTATTTACACTTCTTCCTTCATTTAGGTTTGTAAGTCTGAAAATATAAACATAAACACTACAAAACTATAACGTCCATTTTGAAGAGGGCCACAGTTTCAAGAGCCCAAGGGCTCAGGGGCCGGACATGGAAATGTGGATGTTTTGTCACATATTCCTTTGAGACGGCGTTTACTTAATTACAAAGTTCACACGGCACTGTCAATAAATTCATTCTTCTGCCCTCGCTAACAGCATGAAGAAACAGAAGCTCCAGAAGTTAGGGATTGATGTTCCTTCATTTGAATGATGTTCCTTCCTTAGTTGTATGTCTTTACACTTCTTCCTTCATTTAGGTTTGTAAGTCTGAAAATATAAACATAAACACTACAAAAGTATAACGTCCATTGTGCAGCTAGACAGATATTTAACAGCATGAAGAAACAGAAGCTCCAGAAGTTAAGGCTTGATGTTCCTTCTTTTGAATGATATTCCTTCCTTAGTTGTATGTCTTTACACTTCTTCCTTCATTTAGGTTTGTAAGTCTGAAAATATGAACATAAACACTACAAAAGTATAACGTCCATTGTGCAGCTGGACAGATAGTTAACAGCATGAAGAAACAGAAGCTCCAGAAGTTAGGGATTGATGTTCCTTCATTCGAATGATATTCCTTCCTTAGTTTTATTTATTTACACTTTTTCCTTCATTTAGGTTTGTAAGTCTGAAAATATAAACATAAACACTACAAAACTATAACGTCCATTTTGAAGAGGGCCACAGTTTCAAGAGCCCAAGGACTCAGGGGCCGGACATGGAAATGTGGATGTTTCGTCACATATTCCTTTGAGACGGCGTTTACATGATTACAAAGTTCACATGGCACTGTCAATAAATTCATTCTTCTGCCCTCACTACTTGTTTCCAGCTTAGTTAATAACAGCATGAAGAAACAGAAGCTCCAGAAGTTAAGGATTGATGTTCCTTTTTTTGAATGATATTCCTTCCTTAGTTTTATTTATTTACACTTCTTCTTTGATTTAGGTTTGTAAGTCTGAAAATATAAACACAAACATTGAAAAACACAATGACCACTCCACTTCAACTTAAAGACAGACGGTTAATTAAAAATTGGTTTTATAGTTGCACAATGTTCCAAGCCTCCAAGGCAGAAACGAACTAGAAAGTATCCAGTAACAAACGTTTCCGCATCATTCATTAACTTAAGGAATTATTGTCGGCAAAAACACAATGACCACTCCACTTCAACTTAAAGACAGACGGTTAATTAAAAATTGGTTATATTTATTGTTGCACGATGTTCGAAGTCTCCAAGGCAGAAACGAACGAGAAAGTATCCAGTAACAAACGTTTCCGCATCATTCATTAACTTAGAGATTTATTGTCGGCAAAAACACAATTACCACTCCACTTCAACGTAAAGACAGATGGTTAATTAAAAATGTGTTATATTTATAGTTGCACAATGTTCCAAGTCTCCGAGGCAGAAACGAACTAGGAAGTATCCAGTAACAAGTGTTTCCGCATCATTCCTGTGTTTAAGGGATTATTTTCGCCAAAAACTCAAATACCACTCCACTTCAACTTAAAGACAGACTGTTAATTAAAAATGGGTTATATTTATAGTTGCACAATGTTCCAAGTCACCAAGGCAGAAACGAACTAGAAAGTATCCAGTAACAAACGTTTCCGCATCATTCATGAGCTTGAGGAATTATTGTCGGCAAAGAAACACAATGACCACTCCACTTCTACTTAAAGACAGACGGTTAATTAAAAATTGGTTATATTTACAGCTGCACAATGTTCCAAGTCTCCAAGGCAGAAACGAACTAGAAAGTATCCAGTAACAAAGGTTTCCGCATCATTCATTAACTTAAGGAATTATTGTCTGCAAAAACACAATGACCACTCCACTTCAACTTAAAGACAGATGGTTAATTAAAAAAATGGGTTATATTTATAGTTGCACAATGTTCCAAGTCTCCAAAGCAGAAACTAATTAGAGAGTATCCAGTAACAAACGTTTCCGCATCATTCCTGAGTTTAAGGGATTATTTTTGCCAAAAACTCAAATACCACTCCACTTCAACTTAAAGACAGACTGTTAATTAAAAATGGGTTATATTTATAGTTGCACAATGTTCCAAGTCTCCAAGGCAGAAACGAACTAGAAAGTATCCAGTAACAAACGTTTCCGCATCATTCATTAACTTCAGGAATTATTGTCTGCAAAAACACAATTACCACTCCACTTCAATTTAAAGACAGATGGTTATTTACAAATGGGTTATATTTATAGCTGCACAATGTTCCAAGTCTCCAAGGCAGAAACAAACAAGAACGTATCCAGTAAAAAACGTTTCTGCATCATTCATGAGCTTAAAGGATTATTGTCGGCAAAAACACAATTACCACTCCACTTCAACTTAAAGACAGATGGTTAATTCAAAATGTGTTATATTTATAGTTGCACGATGTTCCAAGTCTCCAAGACAGAAACAAATTAGAAAGTAACAAACGTTTCCGCATCATTTATTAACTTCAGGAATTATTGTCGGCAAAAACACAATGACCGCTCCACTTCAACTTAAAGACAGATGGTTGATCAAAAATGGGTTTTATTTATAGTTGCACAATGTTCCAAGTCTCCAAGGCAGAAACAAACTAGAAAGTATCCAGTAACAAACGTTTCCGCATCATTCATGAGCTTAAATAATTATTGTCAGTAACAACACAATGACCACTCCACTTCAACTTAAAGACAGACAGTTAATTAAAAATTGGTTATATTTATAGTTGCACGATGTTCCAAGTCTCCAAGGCAGAAACTAATTAGAGAGTATCCAGTAACAAATGTTTCCGCATCATTCATTAACTTAAGGAATTATTGTCTGCAAAAACACAATTAAGACTTCACTTCAACTTAAAGACAGATGGCTAATTCAAAATTGGTTATTTTTACAGTTGCACAATGTTCCAAGTCTCCAAGGCAGAAACAAACTAGGAAGTATCCAGTAACAAGTGTTTCCGCATCATTCCTGAGTTTAAGGGATTATTTTCGCCAAAAAAATCAAATATCACTCCACTTCAACTTAAAGACAGACTGTTAATTAAAATTTGGTTATATTTATAGTTGCACAATGTTCCAAGTCTCCAAGTCTCCAAGGCAGAAACAAACTAGAAAGTATCCAGTAACAAACGTTTCCGCATCATTCATGAGCTTGAGGAATTATTGTCGACAAAAAAACACAATGACCACTCCACTTCTACTTAAAGACAGACGGTTAATTACAAATTGGTTATATTTATAGTTGCACAATGTTCCAAGTCTCCAAAGCAGAAACTAATTAGAAAGTATCCAGTAACAAACGTTTCCGCATCATTCATTAACTTAAGGAATTATTGTCGGCAAAAACACAATGACCACTCCACTTCAACTTAAAGACAGATGGTTAATTAAAAATTGGTTATATTTATAGTTGCACGATGTTCGAAGTCTCCAAGGCAGAAACGAACGAGAAAGTATCCAGTAACAAACGTTTCCGCATCATTCATTAACTTAAGGAATTATTGTCTGCAAAAACACAATGACCACTCCACTTCAATTTAAAGACAGATGGTTAATTAAAAATGTGTTATATTTATAGCTGCACAATGTTCCAAGTCGCCAAGGCAGAAACAAACCAGAAAGTATCCAGTAACAAGTGTTTCCGCATCATTCATGAGTTTAAGGGATTATTTTTGCCAAAAACTCAAATACCACTCCACTTCAACTTAAAGACGGATGGTTAATTAAAAATTGGTTATATTTACAGTTGCACAATGTTCCAAGTCTCCAAGGCAGGAACGAACTACAATGTATCCAGTAACAAACGTTTCCGCATCATTAATGAGCTCAATAAATTATTGTCGGCAAAAAACACAATGACCACTCCACTTCAACTTAAAGACAGACTGTTAATTAAAAATTGGTTATATTTATAGCTGCACAATGTTCCAAGTCGCCAAGTCAGAAACTAATTAGAAAGAATACAGTAACGAACGTTTCCGCATCATTCATTAACTTAAGAAATTATTGTCGGCAAAAACACAATGACCACTCCACTTCAACTTAAAGACAGACGGTTAAATCAAAATTGGTTATATTTATAGTTGCACAATGTTCCAAGTCTCCAAGGCAGAAACGAACTAGAAAGTATCCAGTAACAAACGTTTCCGCATCATTCATTAACTTAGAGAATTATTGTCGGCAAAAACACAATTACCACTCCACTTCTACTTAAAGACAGACGGTTAATTAAAAATTGGTTATATTTATAGTTGCACGATGTTCCAAGTCTCCAAGGCAGAAACGAACAATAAAGTATCCAGTAACAAACGTTTCCGCATCATTCATTAACTTAAGGAATTATTGTCTGCAAAAACACAATGACCACTCCACTTCAATTTAAAGACAGATGGTTGATTAAAAATGTGTTATATTTATAGCTGCACAATGTTCCAAGTCGCCAAGGCAGAAACAAACTAGAAAGTATCCAGTAACAAACGTTTCCGCATCATAAATTAACTTAAGGAATTATTGTCAGTAAAAACATAATGACCACTCCACTTCAACTTAAAGACAGATGGTTAATTAAAAATGTGTTATATTTATAGCTGCACAATGTTCCAAGTCTCCAAGGCAGAAACGAACCAGAAAGTATCCAGTAACAAGTGTTTCCGCATCATTCATGAGTTTAAGGGATTATTTTCGCCAAAAAATCAAATACCACTCCACTTCAACTTAAAGACAGATGGTTAATTAAAAATTGGTTATATTTACAGTTGCACAATGTTCCAAGTCTCCAAGGCAGAAACGAACCAGAAAGTATCCAGTAACAAACGTTTCCGCATCATTCATTAACTTAAGGAATTGTTGTCGGCAAAAACTCAAATACCACTCCACTTCAACTTAAAGACAGACTGTTAATTAAAAATGTGTTATATTTATAGCTGCACAATGTTCCAAGTCTCCAAGGCGGAAACGAACTAGAAAGTATCCAGTAACAAACGTTTCTGCATCATTCATTAACTTAAAGAATTATTGTCGGCAAAAACACAATTACCACTCCACTTCAACTTAAAGACCGACGGTTAATTAAAAATGTATTATATTTATAGTTGCACAATGTTCCAAGTCTCCAAGGCAGAAACAAACTAGAAAGTATCCAGTAACAAACGTTTCCGCATCATTCATGAGCTCAAGGAATTATTGTCGGCAAAAACACAATGACCACTCCACTTCTACTTAAAGACAGACGGTTAATTAAAAATTGGTTATATTTACAGTTGCACAATGTTCCAAGTCTCCAAGGCAGAAACGAACTAGAAAGTATCCAGTAACAAACGTTTCCGCATCATTCATTAACTTAAGAAATTATTGTCTGCAAAAACATAATTACCACTCCACTTCAACTTAAAGACAGACGGTTAATTAAAAATGTGTTATATTTATAGTTGAACAATGTTCCAAGTCTCCAAAGCAGAAACTAATTAGAGAGTATCCAGTAACAAACGTTTCTGCATCATTCATGAGCTCAAGGAATTATTGTCGGCAAAAAAACACAATGACCACTCCACTTCAACTTAAAGACAGACGGTTAATTAAAAATTGGTTATATTTATAGCTGCACAATGTTCCAAGTCGCCAAGGCAGAAACTAATTAGAAAGTATACAGTAACAAACGTTTCCGCATCATTCATTAACTTCAGGAATTATTGTCTGCAAAAACACAATTACCACTCCACTTCAACTTAAAGACCGACGGTTAATTAAAAATGTGTTATATTTATAGCTGCACAATGTTCCAAGTCGCCAAGGCAGAAACAAACTAGAAAGTATCCAGTAACAAACGTTTCCGCATCATTCATGAGCTTAAGGAATTATTGACGGCAAAGAATTACCACTCCACTTCAACTTCAAGACAGGATGGTTAGTGTTCTCTGACTAATTTCACTTGATCAAACCTTTTTTTAAATGTGTTTTCCAATATCGGTATCGTATTGACAGTGAAAAACGTGCATCATGTACGACACCCCAAGTAAAAATGCAATAAAATATACATCATCCTGAGCAGCGGAGGTCTATTTCTTTTGTCCGAGTCCTGGTTCTCAGGAGGAGGGGAGCGTCTTGTGTCGTGTTTATGTCCCCGTGCCTTCACACAATAATGGCCTTCATTCCACTGAATCACTCCCAGCTTTTATCATCACAAAGCGCACTTCTTTTTTTTCCCACCCTCCATTATTTTTCCAATCAAAGCCCAAAGTAATTCATTCTCCTCTCACTGTAAGAAGGAGGGGGAAAAAAAAAAAGATTGTTTTTCTTTGGAGACGGCGACCTCCGCACCAGTCCCGTTTCTGGAAAACACCCCACCCTTCCACTCCTCCACACACGATTAACTTCAGATGTCACTCGTAGGTGGTGAGTGAATTCCAAAAATACCGCAGGTTTTTTTTTTTTTTTGGTCCTCCATACTTTCCACTAAAACTGGAGCATTCAAATGATTTTTACACACCCGCTACTAGGGTTGTACGGTATACCGGTACTAGTATAGTATCATGGTACTAATGAATCAAAAACAATACTATACTCTGTTTGAAAAAGTACCGGTTCGCCATATTATTTTTTTTTCTCAGGCATCACCGTCACGTCGTGACATTGCTGGTTTTACAAGCAGAGGAGCATGTTCGGCAGCGCACACACACAGAGTACTTACAAGCAGACACAGTGTGTCTGCTTCACATGACCATAAAGTTTCTTCACATGACCACCAAGTTTCTTCACATGACCACCACATTTCTTCACATGACCACCAAGTTTCTTCACATGACCACCAAGTTTCTTCACATGACCACCACATTTCTTCACATGACCACCAAGTTTCTTTACATGACCACCAAGTTTCCTCACATGACCACCAAGTTTCCTCACATGACCACCAAGTTTCCTCACATGACCACCAAGTTTCCTCACATGACCATAAAGTTTCTTCACATGACCACCAAGTTTCTTCACATGACCACCAAGTTTCTTCACATGACCACCACATTTCTTCACATGACCACCAAGTTTCTTCACATGACCACCAAGTTTCTTCACATGACCACCACATTTCTTCACATGACCACCAAGTTTCTTCACATGACCACCAAGTTTCCTCACATGACCATAAAGTTTCTTCACATGACCACCAAGTTTCTTCACATGACCACCAAGTTTCTTCACATGACCACCAAGTTTCCTCAAATGACCACCAAGTTTCTTCACATGACCACCAAGTTTCTTCACATGACCACCAAGTTTCTTCACATGACCACCACATTTCTTCACATGACCGCCAAGTTTCTTCACATGACCACCAAGTTTCCTCACATGACCACCAAGTTTCTTCACATGACCACCAAGTTTCCTCACATGACCATAGAGTTTCTTCACATGACCACCAAGTTTCCTCACATGACCACCAAGTTTCCTCTCATGACCACCAAGTTTCTTCACATGACCACCAAGTTTTTTCACATGACCACCAAGTTTCCTCAAATGACCACCAAGTTGCTTCACATGACCACCAAGTTTCCTCACATGACCACCAAGTTTCTTCACATGACCACCAAGTTTCTTCACATGACCATAAAGTTTCTTCACATGACCACCAAGTTTCCTCACATGACCATAAAGTTTCTTCACATGACCACCAAGTTTCCTCACATGACCACCAAGTTTCCTCTCATGACCACCAAGTTTCTTCACATGACCACCAAGTTTTTTCACATGACCACCAAGTTTCCTCAAATGACCACCAAGTTTCTTCACATGACCACCAAGTTTCCTCAAATGACCACCAAGTTTCTTCACATGACCACCAAGTTTCCTCTCATGACCACCAAGTTCCTGTACATGACCACCAAGTTTCCTCACATGACCACCAAGTTTCCTCAAATGACCGCCAAGTTTCTTTACATGACCGCCAAGTTTCTTCACATGACCACCAAGTTTCCTCACATGACCACCAAGTTTCCTCACATGACCACCAAGTTTCCTCAAATGACCACCAAGTTTCTTCACATGACCACCAAGTTTCCTCACATGACCACCAAGTTTCTTCACATGACCACCAAGTTTCCTCACATGACCACCACGTTTCTTCACATGACCACCAAGTTTCCTCTCATGACCACCAAGTTTCCTCACATGACCACCAAGTTTCCTCAAATGACCACCAAGTTTCTTCACATGACCACCAAGTTTCCTCACATGACCACCAAGTTTCTTCACATGACCACCAAGTTTCCTCACATGACCACCACGTTTCTTCACATGACCACCAAGTTTCCTCTCATGACCACCAAGTTTCTTCACATGACCACCAAGTTTCTTCACATGACCACCAAGTTTCTTCACATGACCACCAAGTTTCCTCAAATGACCACCAAGTTTCCTCAAATGACCACCAAGTTTCCTCACATGACCACCAAGTTTCCTAATGACCACCAAGTTTCCTCACATGACCACCAAGTTTCCTCACATGACCACCAAGTTTCTTCACATGACCACCAAGTTTCCTCACATGACCACCAAGTTTCTTCACATGACCACCAAGTTTCTTCACATGACCACCAAGTTTCTTCACATGACCACCAAGTTTCCTCTCATGACCACCAAGTTTCCTCACATGACCACCAAGTTTCCTCACATGACCACCAAGTTTCTTCACATGACCACCACGTTTCCTCACATGACCACCACGTTTCCTCACATGACCACCAAGTTTCTTCACATGACTACCAAGTTTCTTCACATGACCACCAAGTTTTCTCACATGAACACCAAGTTTCCTCACATGACCACCAAGTTTCCTCACATGACCATAAAGTTTCTTCACATGACCACCAAGTTTCTTCACATGACCACCAAGTTTCCTCACATGACCACCAAGTTTCTTCACATGACCACCAAGTTTCCTCAAATTACTTCCAAGTTTCCTCAAATTACTTCCAAGTTTCTTCACATGACCACCAAGTTTCCTCACATGACCACCAAGTTTCCTCACATGACCACCAAGTTTCCTCACATGACCACCAAGTTTCTTCCCATGACCACCAAGTTTCCTCACATGACCACCAAGTTTCCTCACATGACCACCAAGTTTCTTCCCATGACCACCAAGTTTCCTCACATGACCACCAAGTTTTCTCACATGACCACCAAGTTTCCTCACATGACCACCAAGTTTCCTCACATGACCACCAAGTTTCCTCACATGACCACCACGTTTCCTCAAATGACCGCCAAGTTTCTTCACATGACCACCAAGTTTCTTCACATGACCACCAAGTTTCCTCACATGACCACCAAGTTTCCTCAAATGACCACCAAGTTTCTTCACATGACCACCAAGTTTCCTCACATGACCACAAAATTTCCTCACATGACCACCAAGTTTCTCACATGACCACCAAGTTTCCTCAAATGACCACCAAGTTTCTTCACATGACCACCAAGTTTCTTCACATGACCACCACGTTTCTTCACATGACCACCAAGTTTCCTCACATGACCACCAAGTTTTTCACATGACCACCAAGTTTTCTCACATGACCACCAAGTTTCCTCACATGACTACCAAGTTTCTTCACATGACCACCAAGTTTCTTCACATGACCATCAAGTTTCCTCACATGACCACCAAGTTTCCTCACATGACCACCAAGTTTCTTCACATGACCACCAAGTTTCCTCACATGACCACCAAGTTTCCTCACATGACCAGAAAGTTTCTTCACATGACCACCAAGTTTCCTCACATGACCACCAAGTTTCCTCAAATGACCACCAAGTTTCCTCAAATGACCACCAAGTTTCCTCACATGACCACCAAGTTTCCTCACATGACCACCAAGTTTCCTCAAATGACCACCAAGTTTCCTCAATTGACCACCAAGTTTCTTCACATGACCACCAAGTTTCTTCACATGACCACCACGTTTTCCCAC
The DNA here is from genome assembly GCF_033978785.1 of Entelurus aequoreus. Lineage (NCBI taxonomy): Eukaryota > Metazoa > Chordata > Actinopteri > Syngnathiformes > Syngnathidae > Entelurus > Entelurus aequoreus. The sequence goes on from NC_084745.1 coordinate 52,125,553, forward strand.
ATGACCACCAAGTTTCTTCAAATGACCACCAAGTTTCCTCACATGACCGCCAAGTTTCTTCACATGACCACCAAGTTTCTTCACATGACCACCAAGTTTCTTCACATGACCACCAAGTTTCTTCACATGACCACCAAGTTTCCTCACATGACCACCAAGTTTCCTCAAATGACCACCAAGTTTCTTCACATGACCACCACGTTTCTTCACATGACCACCAAGTTTTCTCACATGACCACCAAGTTTCCTCACATGACCACCAAGTTTTCTCACATGACCACCAAGTTTCCTCACATGACCACCAAGTTTCCTCACATGACCACCAAGTTTCCTCACATGACCACCAAGTTTCCACACATGACCACCAAATTTCCTCACATGACCACCAAGTTTCTTCACATGACCACCAAGTTTCCTCAAATGACCACCAAGTTTCCTCACATGACCACCAAGTTTCTTCACGACCACCAAGTTTCTTCACATGACCACCACGTTTTCCCACATGACCACCAAGTTTCTTCACATGACCACCAAGTTTCCTCACATGACCACCAAGTTTTTTCACATGACCACCAAGTTTCCTCAAATGACCACCAAGTTTCCTCAAATGACCACCAAGTTTCCTCAATTGACCACCAAGTTTCTTCACATGACCACCAAGTTTCTTCACATGACCACCACGTTTTCCCACATGACCACCAAGTTTCTTCAAATGACCACCAAGTTTCCTCACATGACCGCCAAGTTTCTTCACATGACCACCAAGTTTCTTCACATGACCACCAAGTTTCTTCACATGACCACCAAGTTTCTTCACATGACCACCAAGTTTCCTCACATGACCACCAAGTTTCCTCAAATGACCACCAAGTTTCTTCACATGACCACCACGTTTCTTCACATGACCACCAAGTTTTCTCACATGACCACCAAGTTTCCTCACATGACCACCAAGTTTTCTCACATGACCACCAAGTTTCCTCACATGACCACCAAGTTTCCTCACATGACCACCAAGTTTCCTCACATGACCACCAAGTTTCCACACATGACCACCAAATTTCCTCACATGACCACCAAGTTTCTTCACATGACCACCAAGTTTCCTCAAATGACCACCAAGTTTCCTCACATGACCACCAAGTTTCTTCACGACCACCAAGTTTCTTCACATGACCACCACGTTTTCCCACATGACCACCAAGTTTCTTCACATGACCACCAAGTTTCCTCACATGACCACCAAGTTTCCTCAAATGACCACCAAGTTTCCTCACATGACCACCAAGTTTCCTCAAATGACCACCAAGTTTCCTCAAATGACCACCAAGTTTCTTCACATGACCACTACAGGAACAACGAGGCAAAGCTCAAGCCCAAGACGTTGACTATGATAGTGCCTCCGGGCTTGTTTATTTTTGCGGAGCAGATATGAAATTACCGCAATGGGGATGGATGTGGTTGTATCAAACACCAACGCAGTTCCCGGAACATTTCAAGAACGAGTATAGATGTTGGTGGTCTGGCTTGAGGACAACCGGGATCCACACCGTCGCCAGAGGGCGGTCAGACTTTGGTTCAAAGCAAACACCAAGTAGATCAATGTCAAAGCACAACATTGATTAAACATCCTCAAAAAGCATGTTGTTTCAAAGTTGGAATATTGGTTGGGAAATGACCAAAATTCAATGGTCGGATCAACGTCAAAACCCAACATTGATGTTGTCCTCAAATCTAAACATCAAACATGGATATGATCAGCTGGACTCTCAATTGACACAGTCTTTTCGACGAGGAAAAGAGGTTCGGGGGAGCCTGGCTGCCCTGATGGAACCATTGCTGCGGGGTACGTGAGAGACTCCTGGGATAAATGGAGAATCATGTGCCTCTCAGTCCTTTCCATCGAGGACGTGGAAGACATCTACCTATTTGGAACCGTGATCGCGGGGCACCTGCTGATTGGGCTGGGCATTGCTCTGGTGTGTCGTCAAATTCGTAAGACGATGGCGGCCACTCAAGGAGCCCAAAGGCTGTTCGTCGCACTGGAAGGTTTGGGCAGGGCTGTGGGAGCACAGACTGCGGCGATTTCTGAACTGAATCGCAAGATGGATCACATCATGGAGAAGCTTGCGGAAAAGGAAAATTGAATTGAATTTGAGAGAAGCCAGCATGGACGAATAGAACAGACAAGTCATTGTTTTTGTCTGCTCGCGGGAAACAAACATTCTAATCTACGATTTGACTCCCTCGAATGGCCTTGACGTAAGACCAAGCTGTTCTGAAAAACACCCCCGAGGACACCTCAATGATGGACGCTTTTGACCTCCCTCCCTCCTCAACGACACCTGGAGTCAAACTTTTGCAGATCGGCTACAGTCTATAAAAAACATTACATCATCACACCCAAGACATCAATCAATCAATGTTTATTTATATAGCCCTAAATCACAAGTGTCTCAAAGGGCTGCACAAGCCACAACGACATCCTCGGTACAGAGCCCACATACGGGCAAGGAAAAACTCACCCCAGTGGGACGTCGATGTGAATGACTATGAGAAACCTTGGAGAGGACCGCGTATGTGGGTAACCCCCCCCCCCCCCCCCCCCCTCTAGGGGAGACCGAAAGCAATGGATGTCGAGTGGGTCTGACATAATATTGTGAAAGTCCAGTCCACAGTGGATCCAACACATCGGCGAGAGTCCAGTCCATAGTGGGGCCAGCAGGAAACCGTCCCGAGCGGAGACGGGTGAGCAGCGCAGAGATGTCCCCAACCGACTCTGGACAGCAAGCACTTCATCCATGGCCACCGGACATTTGGGCACACCTGCACACACCCCCTCCCTCCCCCACCCCAGGCCTTCATCACTGCTTTTTTCCCCTCGGGGTGATGGTCGGATGGCAGCGCTTCATAGCAGCGGTCACCTTCCAGGGCCCCAACTCCCCCAACCCCTCTGTTGCGAGTTTGTCGTGATTAAATGTAACGTGTTTATGTGTGCATTGCATGGAGATTTTTCCCCACTCCAGACTAAGCCCCCTTAGGAGCCCAGTCTAGATTTTACTCATTTTTTCCCCAGCGTCTTACCTTTTTCTTATCTTTTACGGGGCGCCTTAAAATGGCGACCCATCAGCGTTCCTGGGGCCGTACTTATCAAGCTTCTTAGAATTACTCCTAGGAAGTCTGCTAAGAGTTGACTTAAGAGTAAATAAATTCTTCGCTGAAAGCTGCACTTAAAAGTTAGTTATCAAGCGTCTTACTCACACTTTCAGCGAAGTGTAGGACTGAATCTTAAGTGTCACTCTCAGAGCTGAATTACGACATTACTATGTGCCGTAAACGGAATTTTAGGTGACGTCATTTCTGTGTCCATAGAAATGACCAATCACGGAAGGGAATCCGTTGTCTAAGAATAAAGAAATATCTTGGAAATATTTAAGTGGACAATGGGAGTGTATATTTAGACAATAAACTACAAAATAATACAAAACAAACTAGTCCCCGCCGGCACTCACGCTACCGCTCCCTCTCTTCTATCGCCCACACACTCACTGACGTCACTCACCTCACGGCCACACACATACGCTACTGTCATAACATTTTCTTTCCAATTCATTAATTAGGCAACTAATTTGAAACTGGTGTGGGTGGCTCCTTATATACTAGCCCACTGCAGACACATGCAGAAATCAACAAGGAATCGAAAAGTATTAAATCTGTGACAAAAATAATATCCGCTCTGTCTAAACGATACCGTTTGATCAGCTGCTCGTCATAAAAAAAAACAAAAAACATTGTTCCGTTCCCTGAACGTTCGCGCACGTCTCTCTCGCCTCAGTGCCACCCCCTGCTGGCAACTCCTAACCACTTAAGACACCTCTGAAGGTCTCTTAAATATCGTGGAGAGTAGGAGTGATTCTTAGACTTAAGAACGTTGATAAAAAGCTTTTATTCTTAAGTTTAAAAGTAGGACTAAATTTCGCAAATTCTCAGGACTTAAGTGTAAAATGGCACTCTAAGAAGCTTGATAAGTACGGCCCCTGTTCTGTAACCCTGTACTCTGTTTGTTTGTCTAATCTTGAACGGGTTTGTGCTGAAAACATGGTTTCGTTGTACTTGTGCAATGACAATAAAGTCCTATCTGAATCTGAATCTGAATCTGAATCTGAATTAAAGGTCATCAAAAAGCATGTTGTTTCAAAGTTGTATTTTGACAGACCGTTTGACGGACCTACCACTCCCGTTTATCTCTGCAGCTAAAATTGGGCGCAGCGATCTCATAGCACCCTCTTGCACTCTGACGCAAAAAGCCGATACCAGAGCGCAGGGTGTATAAATAGAGGCGCCCATCTCAGAACGGAGGCGCCGCATTTAGCATCAACCCAATTGGTTCAACTTCCAAGCTCCGAGCAGCCGACACTCGCCATGTGGGCACAAGGAGACGGAGGTTAGCCGCGTGAGGACGAGAGAAAGGGAAGCAACCTAAGCTCATCCTCCCGAGTGTTGTCCTATTTTCCTGCCACATTTCTATTCATCCGCGCCTACGCCTCCACCTCTGATGTCCTCCAGCTCATGCAGGGTGGCAGGAGGAGGCAGAGATGGAGATTAACCCTCCCGGCGGGCACGAGACTTTGACACAATGTTGGGAACTTGTTGAATCAGGTCCTGACGTCGAGCAACTCAAACATAACGTTGGGACAACATGCTTTTTGACGACGTTTATTCAATGTTGGGTTCTGACGTTGATTTGACCATTGAATTTTGGTCATTTCCCAACCAATATTCTACAACACAAATACAACGTTAAAACAACATGCTTTTTGACGACGTTTATTCAATGTTGGGTTCTGACGTTGATTTGACCATTGAATTTTGGTCATTTCCCAACCAATATTCTACAACACAAATACAACGTTGAAACAACATGCTTTTTGACAACGTTTAATCAATGTTGTGTTTTGACGTTGATCGGACAATTGAATTTTGGTAATTTCCCAAACAATATTCCAACGTTGAAACAACATGATTTTTGACAACGTTTAATCAATGTTGGGTTGTGACGTTGATTTGACCTTTGAATATTTTATCATTTCCCAACCAATATTTTTTCAATGTTGGGTTGTGATGTTGATTTGACCATTGAAATTTGGTTATTTACCAACCAATATTCTGAAACATAACTACAACGTTGAAACAACATGATTTTTGACGACGTTTAATCAATGTTGGGTTGTGACGTTGATTTGACCTTTGAATTTTGGTAATTTCCCAACTAATATTCTACAACACAAATACAACGTTGAAACAACATGCTTTTTGACAACATTTAATCAATGTTGTATTTTGACGTTGATCGGACCATTGAATTTTGGTCATTTCCCAAACAATATTCCAACGTTGAAACAATATGATTTTTGACGTTTAATCAATATTGGGTTCTGACGTTGATTTGACCATTGAATATTTTATCATTTCCCAACCAATATTTTTTCAATGTTGGGTTGTGATGTTGATTTGACCATTGAAATTTGGTTATTTCCCAACCAATATTCTACAACACAAATACAACGTTGAAACAACATGCTTTTTGACGACATTTAATCAATGTTGACTTCTGACGTTGAGTTGACCATTGAAATTTGATCATTTCCCAAACAATATTCCAACGTTGAAACAACATGCTTTTTGACGACGTTTATTCAATGTTGGGTTTTCACATTGATCTGACCATTTAATTTTGGTCATTTTTCCAACCAATATTCTACAACACAAATACAACGTTGAAACAACATGCTTTTTGACATTTAATCAATGTTGTATTTTGACGTTGATCGGACAATTGAATTCCGGTCATTTCCCAACCAAAATTCTACAACACAAATACAACGTTGAAACAACATGCTTTTTGACGACATTTAATCAATGTTGACTTCTGACGTTGAGTTGACCATTGAAATTTGATCATTTCCCAAACAATATTCCAACGTTGAAACAACATGCTTTTTGACTACGTTTAATCAATGTTGGGTTCTGACGTTGATTTGACCATTGAATATTTTATCATTTCCCAACCAATATTTTTTCAATGTTGGGTTGTGACGTTGATTTGACCATTGAAATTTGGTTATTTACCAACCAATATTCTACAACACAAATACAACGTTGAAACAACATGCTTTTTGATGACGCTTAATAAATGTTGACTTCAGACTTTGATTTGACCATTGAATTTTGGTCATTTCCCAAACAATAGTCCAACGTTGAAACAACATGATTTTTGACAACGTTTAATCAATGTTGGGTTGTGACGTTGATTAAACCATTGAATTTTGGTAATTTCCCAACCAAAATTCTACAACACAAATACAATGTTGAAACAACATACGTTTTGACGACATTTAATCAATGTTGGGTTGTGACGTTGATTTGACCGTTTAATTTTGGTCATTTCCCAACCAATATTCCAACGTTGAAACAACATGCTTTTTGACGACGTTTATTCAATGTCGCGTTGTGACGTTGATTTGACCGTTGAATTCCGGTCATTTCTCAACCAATATTCTACAACACAAATACAACGTTGAAACAACATGCTTTTTGACGACGTCTAATCAATGTTGGGTTCTGACGTTGATTTGACCGTTGAAATTTGGTCATTTCCCAACCAATATTCTACAACACAAATACAACGTTGAAACAACATGCTTTTTGACAACGTTTAATCAATGTTGTATTTTGACGTTGATCGGACCATTGAAATTTGGTCATTTCCCAACCAATATTCCAACGTTGAAACAACATGCTTTTTGACTACGTTTAATCAATGTTGGGTTCTGACGTTGATTTGACCATTGAATATTTTATCATTTCCCAACCAATATTTTTTCAATGTTGGGTTGTGACGTTGATTTGACCGTTGAAATTTGGTTATTTACCAACCAATATTCTACAACATAAATACAACGTTGAAACAACATGCTTTTTGACGACATTTAATCAATGTTGTATCTTGACGTTGATCTGACCATTGAATTTTGGTTATTTCCCAACCAAAATTCTACAACACAAATACAACGTTGAAACAACATACGTTTTGACGACGTTTAATCAATGTTGGGTTGTGACGTTGATTTGACCATTGAATTTTGGTCATTTCCCAAACAATATTCCAACGTTGAAACAACATGCTTTTTGATGACGTTTAATCAATGTTGACTTCTGACGTTGATTTGACCATTGAATTTTGGTCATTTACTAAACAATATTCCAACGTTGAAACAACATGATTTTTGACAACGTTTAATCAATGTTGGGTTGTGACGTTGATTTGAATTTTTAATATTTTATCATTTCCCAACCAATATTTTTTCAATGTTGGGTTGTGACGTTGATTTGACCATTGAATTTTGGTCATTTCCCAACCAATATTCTACAACACAAATACAACGTTGAAACAACATGCTTTTTGATGACGTTTAATCAATGTTGACTTCTGTCGTTGATTTGACCATTGAATTTTGGTCATTTCCCAACCAATATTCCAACGTTGAAACAACATGATTTTTGACGACGTTTAATCAATGTTGGGTTGTGACGTTGATTTGACCGTTTAATTTTGGTCATTTCCCAACCAATATTCTACAACACAAATACAACGTTGAAACAACATGCTTTTTGATGATGTTTAATCAATGTTGTATTTTGACGTTGATTTGACCATTGAAATTTGGTAATTTCCCAACCAATATTCAATAACAAATAAAACGTTGAAACAACATGCTTTTTGATGACGTTTAATCAATGTTGGGTTCTGACGTTGATTTGACCATTGAATTTTGGTCATTTCCCAACCAATATTCTACAACACAAATACAACGTTGAAGCAACGTTTATTGAATTGATGAATGAGAATTTATTTAGGTAAAAATATCACAGAATTTTTGTAAAGCATGATCGTAATGTAAGACATTTAAGGCTTTTTTAAGTGTTGTTAATGTAGTTAAACCGCATGTAAAGCGCACCACTTTTATTTTGAAGTTGAAAAAGTGCGACTGGTTTGAGAAGGTGTCTTGACATGTTTTCCTGCTTATCTTCTTTCATTTTTGTTGAGGTTTTTTGTCATCTTACTAGGGTTGTATCGATACCGATATTTTGGTACCGGTACCAAAATGTATTTCGATACTTTTCTAAATAAAGGGGACCACAAAAAATGGCATTATTGGCTTTATTTGAACAAAAAAATCTTAGTGTACATGAAACATATGTTTATTATTGTCATTTAGTCCTTAAATAAAATAGTGAACATACTAGACAACTTGTCTTTTAGTAGTAAGTAAACAAACAAAGACTCCTAATTAGTCTGCTGACGTATGCAGTAACATATTGTGTCATTTATACACCTATTATTTTGTACACATTATGAGGGACAAACTGTAAAAAAAGATTATTAATCTACTTGTTCATTTACTGTTAATATCTGCTTACTTTCTCTTTTAACATGTTCTATCTACACTTCTGTTAAAATGTAATAATCACTTATTCTTCTCTTCTTTGATACTTTACATCAGTTTTGGTTGATACCACACATTTAGGTATCGATCCGATACCAAATAGTTACAGGATCATACATTGGTCATATTCAAAGTCCTCATGTGTCCAGGGACGTATTTACTGACTTTATAAACATAATATGAATTTTAAAAAAAGGAAAAACGATTTTGTGATGCTAAAAAATATCAATGTAATCATAGTAGTATCGACTAGATACCCTCTTGTACTTGATATCATTACAGTGGATGAAAACAGAGGCAGCTTACAGCAAACGGAGTGAGTAACATTGGTCTATACAACAACCTGACGGGAGGGCGAGGCAGGCTTAAGTAGGCGTCAGCTGATTGACAACCACCACCAGGTGTGGCCAGGATGCCAATCAGCGGCAGGTGAGGGGGTAAAGAGCTCAAGGAGACGTGCAGGGGAATTAAGAAGAGTGCTGACCAGGAAACAAGTGCAGAAAATAATCAAACAAGACGTGATCGCCACAGCAGTCATAGTGACAATCTGAATTTGAGTGCAGGTGGAACTCCGGCGGCAGGGTGCAGGTAAGACAATGATTTATTCTTCATAAATCAGGCAAAATCCAAAAATGCAGGACGGGTAGCTATGGAAAAGCTAACGGGAAAGCTTAGCGTGGAAAACAAGCAAACAAATGGCGAAGTTTAGCTCGGGAATCGAACGCTATACACACCTAACTCGTCGCATGGAGCAAACAGAGTGTGGCGAAAAGCAGGAATACATTTGTTCTCTGATTAGTGCCCGGGAGCAGGTGAGCGTCCCGAACACTAATCAGAGGCAGGTGAAAATAATCAGCGCCCATGGCAACCAGGAACACACAAACCCAGGGGTGCTGAAAAAGAACCAAGGGAGTCTTTAACTAAACAAAGCATGATCCGGGGAACAGACTGCTCATGAGGTTAAAGTTGGAATGGTAACAACAAAGAAGTAGTGGATCTAACATAATAGTGAGAGTCCAGTCCATAGTGGATCTAACATAATAGTGAGAGTGCAGGCCATAGTGGATCTAATATAATAGTGTGAGAGTCCAGTCCATAGTGGATCTAACATAATAGTGAGAGTCCAGTCCATAGTGGATCTAACATAATAGTGAGAGTCCAGTCCATAGTGGATCTAACATAATAGTGAGAGTCCAGTCCATAGTGGATCTAACATAATAGTAAGAGTCCAGTCCATAGTGGATCTAACATAATAGTGTGAGAGTCCAGTCCATAGTGGATCTAACATAATAGTGAGAGTCCAGTCCATAGTGGATCTAACATAATAGTGAGAGTCCAGTCCATAGTGGATCTAACATAATAGTGAGAGTCCAGTCCATAGTGGATCTAACATAATAGTGAGAGTCCAGTCCATAGTGGATCTAACATAATAGTGAGAGTCCAGTCCATAGTGGATCTAACATAATAGTGAGAGTCCAGTCCATAGTGGATCTAACATAATAGTGAGAGAGTCCAGTCCATAGTGGATCTAACATAATAGTGAGAGTGCAGTCCATAGTGGATCTAACATAATAGTGAGAGTCCAGTCCATAGTGGATCTAACATAATAGTGAGAGTCAAGTCCATAGTGGATTTAACATAATAGTAAGAGTCCAGTCCATAGTGGATCTAACATAATAGTGAGAGTCCAGTCCATAGTGGATCTAACATAATAGTGAGAGTCCAGTCCATAGTGGATCTAACATGATAGTGAGAGTCCAGTCCACAGTGGATCTAACATAATAGTGTGAGAGTCCAGTCCATAGTGGATCTAACATGATAGTGAGAGTCCAGTCCATAGTGGATCTAACATAATAGTGAGAGTCCAGTCCATAGTTGAACTAACATAATAGTGAGAGTCCAGTCCATAGTGGATCTAACATAATAGTGAGAGTCCAGTCCATAGTGGATCTAACATAATAGTGTGAGAGTCCAGTCCATAGTGGATCTAACATAATAGTGAGAGTCCAGTCCATAGTGGATCTAACATAATAGTGAGAGTCCAGTCCATAGTGGATCTAACATAATAGTGAGAGTCCAGTCCATAGTGGGACCAGCAGAGATCATCTTGAGTGGAGACAGGTCAGCATCGCAGAGACGTCACCAACTGATGCACAGATGAGTGGTCCACCCTGGGTCCCGACTTTGGACAGCTAGCGCGTCATCTGTGGTCACCGAATCTATATAAAAACCGTATCTGGTGATACAGTTTTCAGCCCAGTGCAGTCTTGTTTTCTTGAAACCCAGCTTTCTTTGGGTCAAAACAGTACTAGGACTCACCACTATTCCACACCATGAAGCTTTAAATGGGAAATACAGTCAAACAAAGACTGATTCATCATCATTATTATTATTATTATTATTGCAACCTCCTCACCTGATACTCTCCCACCGTCTCCCACCTTTCCTCAACGCCGCCAATTAAAACCTCCCTTGTTCATAAACCCCGTTCATGGTGTGCTTAATGAAGCCGTCATGGAGCTCGCAGAGCGGGACCGGGTCTTATTAGAGTGTGGACCGTGGCGAGATCCCATGGATCAGAGGCTTCCCGCTCATTAGCGAGCATCTGTTGCCGCCCACGACCGCGGCGGATTTTGCCGGCGCACGTACCACGCCCGGGCGGATTGACCACGACCTTAATTCAACGCAACTCCGTTTTCCTTCTCCCGGGGCTCCAAGATGATCAAGTTGGACCGACGGTAAAAAGCCTGTGAAGACGGTGAGGATTATTTCTATTATTCAAATGCTTCCATGCAGTTTTTATAGGTATCCGGTGGCTTTTTTAAAAATGGGGTCTAATGGCGCATGCTTTTTACCTTCTTAGGAAAAATAGCCCACATAACTTTAGTGATGTTTTTGTGGTATTTCATCGTCAGTGGTGGAGGAAGTGGGCTTGATTCTACCATTCCCCAGCTCGAATGTTGACTTGTTATCGATTGAAGTTTACTGGGCGATACCACAGTAATCAATCAATGACCGTATTTTCCGGACCATAGGGCGCACCAGATTATAAGGAGCACTAACGATGAATGGTCTATTTTCGAGCCTTTTTCATATATAAGGCGCACTGGATTATAAGGCGCATCAAAGGAGTCATGTTATTATTATTTCATCCACATTTAAAAGACTTCCTTGTGGTCTAATGGTAGTTCTTTGGTCAAAATGTTGCATGGATGATGTTTTCTGGCAGTCGCTTCAGGATGCGCCGTTTTGTGGGCGGTCTTACTTACGTGGCTCACGCGTCTTCTCCCCGTCATCTTTGTTGTAGCGGTGTAGCGTGCAAGGACGGGAGTGGAAGAAGTGTCAAAAGATGGCGCTAACTGTTTTAATGACATTCAGACTTTACTTTAATCAATAACGGAGCAGCATCTCCTCATCCGTGGCTCACTAGTGCAACAACAACAACGCCCGAAATGTGTCCCGTGAAAAACCGTCAAGACCGGAACTCTCTAATAACTAAAGTTCCTTGGGTGAATAATGTAAATTCACTACACCGGTATGTTTTAGCGCTTTCATGGCGAGTTTACTGCATACTTGCCAACCCTCCCGTTTTTAGCGGGAGAATCCCGGTATTCAGCGCCTCTCCCGACAACCTCCCGGCAGAGATTTTCTCCCGGTATTCAGCCGGAGCTGGAGGCCACGCCCCCTCCAGCTCAATGCGGACCTGAGTGGGGACAGCCTGTTCTCACGTCCGCTTTCCCACAATATAAACAGCTTGCCTGCCCAATGACGTCATAACATCTACGGCTTTTAGAGAGTAGAGTGCACAACAAGGAGAGAGAGTTCTCGGTTTCTTATGTGGGTTTATTGTTAGGCAGTTTCATTAACGTCCTCCCAGCGCGGTAACAACACACAACAACACACGCCACGTTTAGTCTACCATAAAGCAGTTTGTTATATATATATATATATATATATATATATATATATATATATATATATATATATATATATATATATATATATATATATATATATATATATATATATATATATATATATATATATATATATATATATATATATATATATATATATATATATTATATATGTATGAAATACTTGACTTTCAGGGAATTCTAGATATATATATATATATATATTTATTTATTTTTTATTTTTTTAAATTTTATTATACATATAAATAAAATACTTGAATTTCAGTGTTCTGCAGGCTATCCAGTAGATGGCAGTATTGTCCTGTTTAAGAGTGTCACAACATTGCTGTTTACGGCAGACAAACTGCTTTACGGTAGACTAAATGTGACGTGTGTTGTTGTGTGTTGTTACAGCGCTTGGAGGACGTTAATGAAACTGCCTAACAATGAACCCACATAAGAAACCAAGAACTCTCTCTCCTTGTTGTGCACTCTACTCTCTAAAAGCCGTAGATGTTATGACGTCATTGGGCAGGCATACATATATATATATATATATATAGATATATATATATATATATATATATCTATATATATATATCTATATATATATATCTATATATATATATATATATATATATATATATATATATATATATATATATATATATATATATATATATATATATATATCTATATCTATATATAGATATAGATATAGATATATAGATATAGATATAGATATAGATATATAGATATAGATATAGATATATATATCTATATATATATATATATATATATATATATATATATATAGATATATATATATATATATATTATATATGTATGAAATACTTGATTTGGTGAATTGTAGCTGTAAATATACTCTCCTCTTAACCACGCCCTTAGCCACGCCCCCCGACCACATCGGAGGTCTCAAGGTTGGCAAGTATGGTTTACTGACAGATATAAGTAAGAACTTTACACTACTTTATATTAGAAATGGCAACAGTGGAGGATGAATGTCACATAACAAGAAGATAGAGAAAAAGAAGAAGCTTATCGACTACGGGGTCGGCACGGACTACAAAGGCGGACTCACGTAAATATTCAGGACTTATGCAGAACCCAAATACAGATCAGCAGGTACCAGAAGGTCAGAAAAGTTGCTTTTGCATAATATTGCGAAACAAAACGCCAGAAAATATGTCTTACCTTATACACACACCATAATAATACTCCTATGTTGAAGCACAGTACAATCCATCAAGCGGTGTGGCTTCATAGCTTACCAAAATCGTACTAAAACATTTTGATAGATTTTTGAGCGCCGTGTGTAATGTTCTATATTTTCAATGGAACATATTACATTTTGGTGTTGTTTACTTGAGTGTGACTGCCATCTACTGGTCACACTTATCATTTCACCATGTACCAAATAAAATAGCTTCGAGGTCAGAATCAGAATTTAGAATTTTAATTTTTTTAATTTTTATTTTATTTATTAATGTTTTTAATGATAATGTCAATGAGGGATTTTTTAATCACTGCTATTTTGAAATTGTTACTAATGTTGATACTGTTGTTGATGGTATTCATTTTTGTTTCGCTACTTTTGGATTGTTCCGTGTCATGTTTGTGTGTCCTCAATTGCTCTCAATTGCTCTGTTTATTGCTATTCTGGGTGTTGCTGGGTCAAGTTTGGTTTTGGAGTTGGATTGCATTGTTGTGGTGTTTTCGTGTGTTGTTTTGTTGAATTGATGAATAAAACAATTTAATTTTTTTTTTTTTAAATAAATAAATAAAATTAAAAAATTAAAAAAAGAATTACAATCAGAATAGTTTTTATTGCCATTGTTTGAGAACGGGTTCACAAACTAGGAATTTTTCTTGGTGCAATCGTGCGACATAAAACACATATAGCACAGAATAAGTAATAAAATGAGCTGAAACTGAGCAAAACCAGAATTATTCCGTACATTAGGCGCACCGGGTTATAAGGCGCCACAAACGAACACTTGCTGAAAAGCACAACGGAAAGACTTTATTAAAAAATAAAACAGTGTTCTAAACCCTGAAACGGAACTGTCATGTCAGTGCTTGGTGGTCCGAGGAACCCGGAGGAGAGAAACTTCCACCGTGTCATTCAAAGATTGCACAGTTAAATCTTGTGAAATACTTGTTATTTAAAACCCGGAACCAGGCTAGGCTATTCAACTGATGGCCCGGGGTTCAAATCTGGCCCGAGAATGACACCGGATCAGTTTAATGCTCGGGAGACAAACATTTTTGCAGCTAATTCCTAAAATCAATGGGTGGATCTACACCTGACATCCACTGTAATGATACCAAGTACAGGAGCGTATGTAGTCAATACTACTACTGTATGATTACATCGATATTTTTTATCATCACTAAATCTTTTTTCTTTAAACTCATATTATATTCATAAACCCAGGAAATACGTGGATGAATGGTATGATCCTGTAACTACTTGGTATGGGATCGATACCTACATTTGTGGTATCATCCAAAAACTAATGTAAAGTATCAAAGAAGAGACGAATAAGTGAATATTACATTTTAACAGAAGTGTAGGTAGAACATGTTAAAACAGAAAGTAAGCAGATATTAACAGTAAATGAATAAGTGGATTAATAATCCATTTTTACAGCTTGTCCTTTATAATTCAGACAAAACAATAGAATGATAAATGACACAATATGTTATTTTGAGCCTTTTGTTTGTTTGCTTACTACTAAAAGACAAGTTGTCTAGTATGTTCACTATTTTATTTAAGGACTAAATTACAATAATAAACATATGTTTCATGTACCCTAAGATAAAAAAAAAAAGAAAAAAAAAAAAAAAAAGAAAAAAAAAAAAAAAAAAGAAAAAAAAGAAAAGTACCGAAATACATTTTGGTACTGGTACCGGAACTAAAATATTGGTATCGGGACAACCCTAATGCAGACCAAGTCTCACTCCTGGTTCTGCAGAATGTTTCTAACTACTGTTATTTGTCGGCGGCTAAATTGTAGAGTCCTTTTAGGAGTGGTTGAAAGGACAGTGTTGTATGTGGGAGACCGGCGGTGTCGCAGACCACCTACTCCGTTCAGGGATGGCTTCCTTCACTCCTCCCTGTCCACAATCTGTACATTCTCCCCAAAGTGCGGGCTTGCAGTTCTCTCCCTTACAACAGTGTTTAAACTCTCAACCTTACTTAATGAAACGAGGAGAGGAAAAAAATGGAATGAAATAGCAAGCAGCGGAGTGGAGTGGATTGCACTTAGTCTATTATCACATTGTTCCACGCTCCATTATGTCTCACTGCACAGATGTGCGTGCCGAGGCCCATTACTGTTCGATGGCTCGTTGGAAAAAAAAAAAAAAAGTCCTTTTTAATGAACAGATGCAGATTAATAAGCAGGAACAGAAGTCGTTGTGTCTGCTATTAGCTTCTTGGTAAGCAACAACATCAGTCATGTTTCTGTCTGGTGGATGCAAATCAGTCCACTTCCCTATTCTGCATACCACTATCCTATTCTGCATACCACTATCTTCCAGTTGCAATAAATACCAGTCGCCTGCATTTACATTCCATTCTTGTCCGTGGAAAAGGCATTAGATGGTCAGGAGTGGAAGAGCATTCTTTGGCCCGAGTCAAGAGTAGGAAACTTAAAAAAAAAAAAAAAAAAAAGCGGCCTGTCCGTCGAGGGTTTGGGAGTCGAATGACATCACCGATGTGTCAGCCGTGCAGCGAGGAAGTACTTTTGGTTCGTTTGTGGTCAAAACTACAACAATCATTACCATCACGACCGGTCGGACGACGGTTCAAAGGCATTTCCTGCTCTTTAACTTCATTCCGGGTGTTAGAACTGCTATTTTTGGGCCAGACGCGAAAAATAAATACTGAAAGAGTTAAGTTGTAAAATGAGGCAGTCCAAATATGTGTGAGTAAATTATTAACAAGAAAAAGTAGTGATTTTATGATGGTGTTAAATAATTTATTAGTAACAAGATGAGGCAATTAGGAATTAATAAGGAAGGAATTAATATACATTGAGCATTATTCACATGTGAATAATACTGTATAATAGACTGTATTTATATTATTCACATGTGAATAATGCTGTATTTATATTGCTCACATGTGAATAATGCGGTATTTATATTATTCACATGTGAATAATGCTGTATAATTGACTGTATTTATATTATTCACATGTAAATAATGCTGTATTTATATTATTCACATGTGAATAATGCTTTATAATAGACTGTATTTATATTATTCACATGTGAATAATGCTGTATTTATATTATTCACATGTAAATAATGCTGTATTTATATTATTCACATGTGAATAATGCTTTATAATAGACTGTATTTATATTATTCACATGTGAATAATGCTGTATAATAGACTGTATTTATATTATTCACATGTGAATAATGCTGTATAATAGACTGTATTCATATTATTCACATGTGACTTATATAAATACAGTCTATTATACAGCATTATTCACATGTGAATAATATAAATACAGAAATATTCACATGTGAATAATATAAATACAGCATTATTCACATGTGAATAATATAAATACAGCATTATTCACATGTCAATAATATAAATACAGTATATTATACAGCATTATTCACATGTGAATAATGCTGTATTTATATTATTCACAAGTGAATAATGCTGTATAAAAGACAGTATTTATATTATTCACATGTGAATAATGCTGTATAAAAGACTGTATTTATATTATTCACATGTGAATAATGCTGTATAATAGACTGTATTTATATTATTCACTTGTGAATTATATAAATACAGTCTATTATACAGCATTATTCACATGTGACTAATATAAATACACAAATATTCACATGTGAATAATGTAAATACAGCATTATTCACATGTGAATAATATAAATACAGCGTTATTCACATGTGAATAATATAAATACAGCATTAGTCACATGTGAATAATATAAATACAGTATATTATACAGCATTATTCACATGTGAATAATGCTGTATTTATATTATTCACATGTGAATAATGCTGTATAAAAGACTGTATTTATATTATTCACATGTGAATAATGCTGTATAATAGACTGTATTTATATTATTCACATGTGAATTATATAAATACAGTCTATTATACAGCATTATTCACATGTGACTAATATAAATACACAAATATTCACATGTGAATAATATAAATACAGCATTATTCACATGTGAATAATATAAATACAGCGTTATTCACATGTGAATAATATAAATACAGCATTATTCACATGTGAATAATATAAATACAGTCTATTATACATTCAAGTACAGTCAAAAAGGAAAATATGCATTATACAGTCTGATGGCTGTCGGTATGAAGGACTTCCTGTGTCATTCATTACAATCATTACCATCACGACCAGTTGGACGACGGTTCAAAGGCATTTCCTGCTCTTTAACTTCATTCCGGGTGTTAGAACTGCTATATTTGGGCCAGACGCTACAAATAAATACTGAAAGAGTTAAGTTGTAAAATGAGGCAGTCCAAATATGTGTGAGTAAATTATTAACAAGAAAAAGTAGTAATTTTATGATGGTGTTAAATAATTTATTAGTAACAAGATGAGGCAATTAGGAATTAATAAGGAAGGAATTAATATACATACAGCATTATTCACATGTGAATAATACTGTATAATAGACTGTATTTATATTATTCACATGTGAATAATGCAGTATTTATATTGCTCACATGTGAATAATGCGGTATTTATATTATTCACATGTGAATAATGCTGTATAATTGACTGTATTTATATTATTCACATGTGAATAATGCTGTATTTATATTATTCACATGTAAATAATGCTGTATTTATATTATTCACATGTGAATAATGCTTTATAATAGACTGTATTTATATTATTCACATGTGAATAATGCTGTATAATAGACTGTATTTATATTATTCACATGTGAATAATGCTGTATAATAGACTGTATTCATATTATTCACATGTGAATTATATAAATACAGTCTATTATACAGCATTATTCACATGTGAATAATATAAATACAGAAATATTCACATGTGAATAATATAAATACAGCATTATTCACATGTCAATAATTTAAATACAGTATATTATACAGCATTATTCACATGTGAATAATGCTGTATTTATATTATTCACATGTGAATAATGCTGTATAAAAGACTGTATTTATATTATTCACATGTGAATAATGCTGTATAAAAGACTGTATTCATATTATTCAAATGTGAATAATGCTGTATAATAGACTGTATTTATATTATTCACATGTGAATTATATAAATACAGTCTATTATACAGCATTATTCACATGTGACTAATATAAATACACAAATATTCACATGTGAATAATGTAAATACGGCATTATTCACATGTGAACAATATATAAATACAGCGTTATTCATATGTGAATAATATAAATACAGCTCTATTCACATGTGAATAATATAAATACAGTCTATTATACATTCAAGTACAGTCAAAAAGGAAAATATGCATTATACAGTCTGATGGCTGTCGGTATGAAGGACTTCCTGTGTCATTCATTACAATCATTACCATCACGACCAGTCGGACGACGGTTCAAAGGCATTTCCTGCTCTTTAACGTCATTCCGGGTGTTAGAACTGCTCTATTTGGGCCAGACGCTAAAAATAAATACTGAAAGAGTTAAGTTGTAAAATGAGGCAGTCCAAATATGTGTGAGTGAATTATTAACAAGAAAAAGTAGTAATTTTATGATGGTGTTAAATCATTTATTAGTAACAAGATGAGGCAATTAGGAATTAATAACGAAGGAATTAATATACATACAGCATTATTCACATGTGAATAATACTGTATAATAGACTGTATTTATATTATTCACATGTGAATAATGCTGTATTTATATTGCTCACATGTGAATAATGCGGTATTTATATTATTCACATGTGAATAATGCTGTATAATTGACTGTATTTATATTATTCACATGTGAATAATGCTGTATTTATATTATTCACATGTGAATAATGCGGTATTTATATTATTCACATGTGAATAATGCTGTATAATAGACTTTATTTATATTATTCACATGTGAATAATGCTGTATTTATATTACTCACATGTGAATAATGCTGTATTTATATTATTCACATGTGAATAATGCTGTATAATAGACTGTATTTATATTATTCACATGTGAATAATGCTGTATAATTGACAGTATTTATATTATTCACATGAGAATAATGCTGTATTTATATTATTTACATGTAAATAATGCTGTATAATAGACTGTATTTATACAATTACATGTGAATAATATAAATACACAAATATTCACATGTGAATAATTCTGTATTTATATTATTCACATGTGAATAATTCTGTATTCATATTATTCACATGTGAATAATGCTGTATAATTGACTGTATTTATATTATTCACATGTGAATAATGCTGTATTTATATTATTCACATGTGAATAATGCTGTATAATAGACTGTATTTATATTATTCACGTGTGAATAATGCTGTATAATAGACTTTATTTATGTTATTCACATGTGAATAATGCTGTATAATTGACTGTATTTATATTATTCACATGTGAATAATGCTGTATTTATATTATTCACATGCAAATAATGCTGTATAATAGACTGCATTTATATTATTCACATGTGAATAATGCTGTATAATATACTTTATTTATATTTTTTACATGTGAATAATGCTGTGTAATAGACTGTATTTATATTATTCACATGTAAATAATGCTGTATAATAGACTGTATTTATATTATTCACAAATGAATAATGCAGTATAATAGACTGTATTCATATTATTCACATGTTAATTATATAAATACAGTCTATTGTACAGCATTATTCACATGTGAATATTTGTGTATATATATTATTCACATGTGAATTATATAAATACAGTCTATTATACAGCATTATTCACATGTGAATAATATAAATACAGCATTATTCACATGTGAATAAGATAAATACAGTCTATTATACAGCATTATTCACAGGTGAATAATGCTGTATAATAGATTGTATTTATATTATTCACATGTGAATAATGCTGTATAATAGACTGTATTTATATTATTCACATGTGAATAATTCTGTATTTATATTATTCACATGTGAATAATGCTGTATAATTGACTGTATTTATATTATTCACATGTGAATAATGCTGTATTTATATTATTCACATGTAAATAATGCTGTATAATAGACTGCATTTTTATTATTCACATGTGAATAATGCTGTATAATAGACTGTATTTATATTATTCACATGTGAATAATGCTGTGTAATAGACTGTATTTATATTATTCACATGTAAATAATGCTGTATAATAGACTGTATTTATATTATTCACAAATGAATAATGCAGTATAATAGACTGTATTCATATTATTCACATGTTAATTATATAAATACAGTCTATTGTACAGCATTATTCACATGTGAATATTTGTGTATATATATTTTTCACATGTGAATTATATAAATACAGTCTATTATACAGCATTATTCACATGTGAATAATATAAATACAGCATTATTCACATGTGAATAATATAAATACAGTCTATTATACAGCATTATTCACAGGTGAATAATGCTGTATAATAGATTGTATTTATATTATTCACATGTGAATAATGCTGTATAATAGACTGTATTTATATTATTCACATGTGAATTATATAAATACAGTCTATTATACAGCATTATTCACATGTGAATAATATAAATACAGTCTATTATACAGTATTATTCACATGTGAATAATATAAATACACAAATATTCACATGTGAATTATATAAATACAGCATTATTCACATGTGAATCATATAAATACAGCGTTATTCACATGTAAATAATATAAATACAGCATTATTCACATGTGAATAATATAAATACAGCATTATTCACATGTGAATAATATAAATACAGTCTATTATACAGCATTATTCACATGAGAATAATATAAATACACAAATATTCATATGTGAATTATATAAATGCAGCATTATTCACATGTGAATAATATAAATACACAAATATTCACATGTGAATTATATAAATGCAGCATTATTCACATGTGAATAATATAAATACAGCGTTATTCACATGTAAATAATATACATACAGCATTATTCACATGTGAATAATATAAATACAGTCTATTATACATTCAAGTACAGTCAAAAAGGAACATATGCATTATACAGTCTGATGGCTGTCGGTATGAAGGACTTCCTGTGTCGTTCCGAGTTGCATTTTGATGCATTACATTGTATCGTATGCGTGTTGGAAATAAACTGAAACTGAAACTGAACGTGCCATTAACAAGCGTTTTATTGCCCGTGTTGGAAGTGTGCCTGCTCTGGGAGGACGGAAACAAAAATGACGGCTCTCCTTCACAAATGTCGGGTATTTACTCTGCGAGCACGGACGGGCGGACGGAGAGAATGGATATAGCAGCGAGAGAGAGGAAGTGGGTAGTGGGCCGCTGAATGAGACGGGTCTTGACTCTAAAGGGATTCATTATGGTAACAGGATAGTTGTGTCTGGGACCGGAGAGGAAGAGGGAGGAATGATGTTGTTGACTCCTTCCTGGACACAAGCCACGCTCGGCAAAGTATCCTCACGCCAAATACTCCGTGAGAAGAGCTGTGTTGTGGTTCTGCAGAAGCCTCAAACGTAAAAGTAAGAACTTATTCCGGAACCCTGAGTGTGACACCAGACCCACCAGTTTAGTTTGAAAAGTAGATACCTAAAAGTGCTGTCATATACTGTAGATCAGTGGTTCTCAAAGTACCACCAAAATGACCCAAAATACAGTAGCGTAGTAGGCCTAAATAGTCACTAAAAACAAGGCGGATATTTTATTGAACGAGTATATTTATTATTTTTGCCCACGGTGTTTGAATACAGGAAAAATAAAACACTGTACTTTAATCGAGGGATTCTTTGGCGTACCACTAGTAGTACACGTACCACAGTTTACTGCCGTAGACTACCTTTAAGGCAGGGGTCCCCAAACTACGGCCCCCCAGCATCCAAAATTCGGCCCACAGGAAGTCCCAAGTAAAAAAAAAAAAAAAAAAAAAAAAAGATTTTTTTTTTCTATTTAAAAAAAAAAATGTTTTCCTTTCTAATCCATTTCCTACCGCTTGTTACTCTTGGTGTCTCCTAGTCGCTCAGGCAAATCATATTGTCTAAAAATGAATTTTCCCATCGATAACGTGACAATGTTAAAGGCCTACTGAAAGCCACTACTAGCGACCACGCAGTCTGATAGTTTATACATCAATGATGAAATCTTAACATTGCAACACACGCCAATACGGCCGGGTTAACTTATAAAGTGCCATTTTAAATTTGCCGCTAAACTTCCGGTTCGAAACGCCTCTGAGGATGACGTATGCGCGTGACGTAGCCCGGGGAACACGGGTATGGCTTCCACATTGAAGCCAATACGAAATAGCTGTTTTCATCTAATTCTGGATGTATTCTGGACATCTGTGTTGGTGAATCTGTTGCAATTATGTTCATTGCATTATGGAGAAAGAAGCTGAGCAAGCAAAGAAGAAAGTTCTCGGTGCAAAGCGGACGTATTTTGCGAAGGAAGTCAGCAGCAACACGTACACAGCCGGTGTTTCATTGTTTACATTCCCGAAAGATGCAGTCAAAGATCGAAGAACTCGGACAACAGAGACTCTAACCAGGAGGACTTTTGACTTCGATACACAGACGCCTGTAGAGAACTGGGACAACACAGACTCTTACCAGGATTACTTTGATTTGGATGACAAAGACGCAGACGTGCTACCGTGAGTATGCAGCTTTGGCTTCCAAACATTTGATCGCTTGACCGTACGTGCGCGTCACGTACGTAACTTTGTTTAAATATATAAGCTTTATGAACCTTGGGTTAGGTGAACGGTCTTTTGGGCTGAGTGATTGTGTGTGTTGATCAGGTGTTTGAATTGTATTGGCGTGTTCTATGGAGCTAGGAGCTAGCAGAGGAGCTAGGAGCTAGCATAACAAACACGTAGGTGTTTTTATGCAGGATTAATTTGTGGCATATTAAATATAAGCCTGGTTGTGTTGTGGCTAATAGAGTATATATATGTCTTGTGTTTATTTACTGTTGTAGTCATTCCCAGCTGAATATCAGGTCACCCCCGGCTCTCACAGCATCTTCCCTATCTGAATTGCTTCCACTGCCCTCTAATCCTTCACTCTCACTTTCCTCATCCACGAATCTTTCATCCTCGCTCAAATTAATGGGGAAATTGTCGCTTTCTCGGTCCGAATCTCTCTCACTTCATGCGGCCATCATTGTAAACAATAGGGAACTTTGCGTATATGTTCAACTGACTACGTCACGCTACTTCCGGTATTTATCAGCTACCAAAAGTTGCGATCTTTATCGTCGTTGTTCTATACTAAATCCTTTCAGCAAAAATATGGCAATATCGCGAAATGATCAAGTATGACACATAGAATAGATCTGCTATCCCCGTTTGAATAAAAAAATGTCATTTCAGTAGGCCTTTAAATGTTGATGAACATCAATGTTAATTGATGTTAAATGACAAAACGGATTATAAAGACAATGTATATATGTGTATATATATATATATATATATATATATATATATATATATATATATATATATATATATACACAGCCTGGCCCCCGGCCAATATTTTTTAACCCAATGCGGCCCCCGAGCCAAAAAGTTTGGGGACCCCTGCTTTAAGGCGTTAAAACCAAACCCTCGAGCATAAATACCACACTCTGACCCATTTTGCGCACTTCCAAAATTCGGGGGTAAAAAAGCCAGCCCTCTTTATGCAACAGGAGCGTGCTGCTTTGTTTCAGGAAAACATGCAAGTCGAAGATTTATGAAGTTTGGTTCTTTTCTGAATGTATTATTGGGTCTACTGAAAATGTGAGCAAAGTATACATACAGCAATGTTAATATTTGGTGACATGTCCTTTGGCAAGTTTACCTGCAATAAGCTCCATTTTTGTTTCATCTGACCACAGAACTTTCCTCCAGAAGGTTTTATCTTTGTCCATGTGATGTCAGATGAATCAAAAATGGAGCCGTTTGGCCACAATACCCAGCGATATGTTTGGAGGAGAAAAGGTGAGGCCTTTAATCCCAGGAACACCATACCTACCGTCAAGCATGGTGGTGGTAGTATTATGTTCTTGGCCTGTTTTGCTGCCGGAGGTGGCATTGAAATAAATATGTTTGAAAATGTAATTCTTAAAAAAAATACATCTTGTTTTGCAAAATATTAATCGATTTAGAATCGGGATTGATAATAATTTGGATGTGAATCATTGTTTTTAGCAACCCTACTATAGATTTTTTTATAATTTACTTGAATATAGGACGACCTTTTATTTTCAAGACTCTGTTTTGGAAAAATATATTTAATATTTAATATTTAAAAATATTAATTGATTTAGAATCGGAATACATAATAATTTGGATGTGAATAATTTTTTTAGCAACCCTCGTATGGATTTTTACTTGAATATAGGACCGTTTTGAACATAAGACAATCCTTTATTTTCAAGACTGTTTTGGACAACAATATTTAATATTTAAAAATTTTAATTGATTTAGAATCGGAATAGATAATAATTTGGATGTGAATCATTTTTTTTTAGCAACCCTCGTATGGATTTTTACTGGAATATAGGACCGTTTTGAACATAAGACAACCCTTTATTTTCAAGACTCTGGTTTGGACAAATATATTTAATATTTAATATTTAAAAATATTAATTGATTTAGAATAGGAATAGATAATAATTTGGATGTGAATAATTTTTTTTTAGCAACCCTCGTATAGATTTTTACTTGAATATAGGATCGTTTTGAACATAAGACGACCCTTTATTTTCAAGACTCTGTTTTGGACAAATATATTTAATATTTAATTTTTAAAAATATTAATCGATTTAGAATAGAAATAGATGATAATTTGGATGTGAATCATTGTTTTTAGCAACCCTCCTATATATTTTTACTTGAATATAGGACCGTTTTGAACATAAGACGACTTTTTATTTTCAAGACTCTGTTTTGGAACAATATATTTAATATTTAATATTAAATATTTTAAAATATTAATTGATTTAGAATCGGAATAGATAATAATTTGGATGTGAATCATTGTTTTAAGCAACCCTCGTATTGATTGTTCATATTTACGTGAAAATAGGACCGCTCTGAACATAAGACGAACCTTTATTTTCAAGACTGTTTTGGACAAATGTTATAAATATTTAATATTTTTGATATTTAAGACGACCCTTTATCTTCAAGACTCTGTTTTGGACAAATATTTTTTTTAAAATATACAATATATGTAAAAAGATAAAAAATAAAATAAAATAAAATAAAAATAAAATTATATATATATATATATATATATATATATATATATATATATATATATATATATATATATATATATATATATATATATATATATATATATATATATATATATATATATATATATATATATATATATATATATATATATTTTTTTTTTTTTTTCTCCTATCAGCCTATACAACTTTTTTATTTATTTATTAGCTGCCTGACACTTTATTAATCAATTATGACAGGTTTTTTGAAAATGTTGCCATTTTCTGAAAAATGCAATAATGCCAGAGGCATTTTTGATACATTTTGTGCATTAGAGATGCTAAAAAAAACTATTATATGTAGCTATTAGTAACAAAAAAAACATTATCTCAGCTCTTATATAATTTACCTGATTAATAATGAATTCATTCAATTTCCAGAACGTTTCGAGGGCCTATAAAAAGACTGCGGGATGAAAATGGCCCCGGGGCCGCCCTTTGGACACCCGTGAATTAGCATTATGACTCCTCTGTCTCCCAGATGGCAGGTAAAGCGTGTTGTTATTGGTGCATTTAGCTCTACAGTTGGCGGCAGTGAGAGGGCGTAGAAAAATGTGCCTCCGCACTTCCAACAGCAGGTTTCAATTCACCACTGGCGAGGCAACATGTGCCAAGATGGCCGACTTTGTTTTCTTTCCATTAAATAGGCATTCGGGGCAACCGCACTTGAGCCTTCGCCATCGCTTGATGGACCTCCTCCAGAGGACTGAAAGAAGGAGGAGGAGGAGGAGGAGACATCAGCCAAGGAAGCACACCTCCGCTCTTTTGTTCCACCTCCATCACACTTCCACACTCTGCATGAAATTCCACACATGCCTTCAATTTGAAAAAGAAATGCACCTCGCCGGAATTTTTTCCGCTCTCGCTTCCCGCGGGACCGCCGGAGGGCAAAGAGAAGCTCGGGGCATTATGGGATTGCAAAAAAAACAGGCTGTTCGCCGCCTTAGTGGAAGCAAATGTGGGGCCCACCTCGGTTCTTCTGGACCATTTCCACTGAAGATAACGACCACCGTTTTAAAATGGAGCGGAACCACCACGGATTCTTGTTTGTCCACCTTTCATCCTGAATCCAGAACAGAGCTGGGGAAATATTTTGACTCGGGGGGCCACATAGATAGGAAAAATATGTCTGTGGGGGCCAATGTGTATAAATGATATATACACATTTAGCTCCCTTTTTTTCAGGAACACTAATACATCCAGCACCCCCCGCGACCCCCGAAAGGGACAAGCGGTAGAAAATGGATGGATGGGACAATACCGAAAGTCACAATGTCCGAGAGAATTCTAAAAACAGACCACCTCGAAAAAACAGAATGGAATTTTACAGTTTTTTACTGAATGGGACAGCCGAAATGTACATGAAAATAAAGAAAGGGGGATTTACAATATTAACTATGAACAATAAAACACTGAATATTAACAACATATGAACATCAGACCAGCTCCTCCATAGACATCTTTTACAATCAAGCAAAACACAACAAAAATGTAACAAAACAGCAAAATTTGAATGCAAAGGGTAATAAACACCAACAATATGATATATTATCACTTTTATGCAAATATTTGTTGCAAAAATGTGCTTCCGCATCTGCTGCGGACCGGTCAACGCTTGAAAATTTGTCCCACGGACCGGTTGGGGGGGGGAGGGTTAATTTTTTTTTTTTTTTAATTTATTTTTTTACATAATTAAATACAATCATGTGTGCTTACGGACTGTATCCCTGCAGACTGTATTGATCTATATTGATATATATTGTGTTTTTTATGTTGATTTCATTAAAAAAAAAAAAAACATTTTTTTTTTTTTTTTTTTTTAATTTCTTTTAATTTATTTTTTATTTTTATTTTATTTTTTTTAATTTTTTTTTTTAATAATGTCCTGCCCAGCTTCTCGGGCAAATCATATAGCAGATGTAGATGCCCATATTGGCTGTTCAGATTTACTTTACAAAAGAGAAGTGTAGGATACTTCTCTTGTTGCCTTACTTGTATTTTGACTTTATTAAATGTATTTATATTATCATTTGGTGCAGCCGGGCACCAAATTATAATAATTTCTTGTGCGGCCCGGTACCAATCGGTGGTTGGGGACCACTGACGTAGATTACCGTAATAACTCGAAAAACACTCAAAAGCGCCGATTTCAACCATTGAAATACTTTCTATAGTTCAAGACTTACGGTCATTTAAAAACAGCACTGCACATCATAATGGTGGCTATTATTATGTAGTATTTTGTTGGACTGATTAATAATAAAAGATTAAATACAATACAAATACTAATAATAATAATTTAATTGTAATTTAAAGGCCTAGTGAAATGAAATTTTTGCATTTAAACGGGGATAGCAGATCCATTCTATGTGTCACACTTGATCATTTCGCGATATTGCCATATTTTTGCTGAAAGGATTTAGTAGAGAACATCGACGATAAAGTTCGCAACTTTTGGTTGCTGATAAAAAAAAAGCCTTGCCTGTACCGGAAGTAGCGTGACGTCACAGGTTGTGGAGCTCCTCACATCTCCCCATTGTTTACACCAGCAGCGAGAGCGATTCGGACCGAGAAAGCGACGATTACCCCATTAATTTGAGCCAGGATGAAAGATTCGTGGATGAGGAACGTGAGAGTGAAGGACTAGAGTGCAGTGCAGGACGTATCTTTTTTTCGCTCTGACCGTAACTTAGGTACAAGGCCTCATTGGATTCCACACTTTGTCCTTTTTCTATTGTGGATCACGGTTTTGTATTTTAAACCACCTCGGATACTATATCCTCTTGAAAATGAAAGTCGAGAACGCGGAATGGACATTCACAGTGACTTTTATCTCCACGACAATACATCGGCGAAACACTTTAGCTACGGAACTAACGTGATAGCATCGGGCTCAAATGCAGATAGAAACAAAATAAATAAACCCCTGACTGGAAGGATAGACAGAAAATCAACAATACTATTAAACCATGGACATGTAACTACACGGTTAATGCTTTCCAGCCTAGCGAACCTTAACAATGCTGTTGCTAACGACGCCATTGACGCTAACTTAGCAACTGTACCTCACAGAGCTATGCTAAAAACATTAGCTATCCACCTACGCCGGCCAGCCCTCATCTGCTCATCAACACCCGTGCTCACCTGCGTTCCAGCCACCGACGGAGCGACGAAGGACTTCACCCGATCATCGATGCGGTCGGCGATTAGCGTCGGATAGCGCGTCTGCTATCCAAGTCAAAGTCCTCCTGGTTGTGTTGCTGCAGCCAGCCGCTAATACACCGATCCCACCTACAACTTTCTTCTTTGCAGTCTCCATTGTTCATTAAACAAATTGCAAAAAATTCACCAACACAGATGTCCAGAATACTGTGGAATTTTGCGATGAAAACAGAGCTTTTTGTATTGGATACAATGGCGTCCGAATACTTCCGTTTCAACCATTGACGTTACGTGCATACGTCATCATACATAGACGTTTTCAACCGGAAGTTTAAAATTGCACTTTATAAGTTAACCCGGCCGTATTGGCATGTGTTGCAATGTTAAGACTTCATCATTGATATATAAACTATCAGACTGCGTAGTAGTGGCTTTCAGTAGGCCTTTAAAAACTTACTGCAACATGTTTTTCTCTCGTTGGTAGTGGAATTCTTTTAGGCTGAAACGTGAACATTTCTACTGACACAGATGACAGCGCATGATATAAATGTTTTGTTTTTTTTCTGCCTTTGTAAGTCAAAATTGAAGAACTGAGTCGCCTCGTTTGACGTCTTGTCACTTGTGCGGTCATTAAAAATGGTAAACGGGTTATACTTGCGTAGCGCTTTTCTACCTTCAAGGTACTCGAGGCGCTTTGACACTATTTCCACATTCACCCACTCACACACACACTGATGGCGGGCGCTAACCACCACCCATCAGGAACAAGGGTGAAGCGTCTTGCTCAAGGACACAACGGACATGACGAGGTTGGTAGAAGGTGGGGATTGAAATAGGAACCCTCAGGTTGCTGGCACGGCCACTCTCCCAACCTCCTGGCTCCGTTGGATCGGTGAAATTTCCTTAGACCTTAGACAAATCAAAAGCCAAGCACTTTTGTCGTTTCTTTAGATTAAATGAGCTGAATTTTCTCGAGGTTTGTTGACCTCGACTGTGGCATGTTCTTGGGCTTCCAGATTCAGACGGACATCAACAACTCCTCATCTCCCGCAATCACGCTCCACAGGCGAGGCCACGGATCCCTCTGACACATGATGTCCAAACTCTGCGTTGTCTTAACCGCCTTCTTCTGTTTTTTTGGTTCTCATGTCCTCGGTTTGGTGTCTGCCGCTTTTGTCAAAGTGCTGAAGAAGGATCTGGGTTATAAAAAGAACAGTGATGCAGTTGTCCTTTGAAGTTTTCCGCAGAGAAACAGTGGAGTCCCTTCAACTTGAAATGGTAATTACGCCGGCGCTTTGATATGTTGGATACTGGGATCATGCGATGACGTTCCTATTCTCAGTGCTCCGGTCGCCAGAAAAGACGCTCCCATTCTCCTGAATAATAACCACATTGATGTTCAAAAAGGATCTTCATCACAAAGCCAATCCTTAAAGTGTGAGCGCAGAACCTCATTTTGCAGCGCTAATTAATATAGGATCTAATGAAAGGCTTCTTCTTTCTCGGTTAATGACAACGAGACATCTGCGCAGCCCGAGAGAGAATTGGCTTTGTGCAATTAAGCACACAGTGCGGCCTCCAAAGTCAAACACCCTAAAATGGTACAAGTTTCCGGCAAAAAAATCTAAACCATTATCATGTGTGATGTGAGGAAATCTGAAACAAACCTCAGCAGGGTGAGGTCACTGAATGGAAACATTCCAAAAAAGGTCTTTCTAGGACAACTAGGGCATTCTTTTACTGAGGATTTTCATAGTCCAATCTGAATTGTTCGATGTTGTTGTCTATAGGAGTCAAAGGTGGGCAGAGTAGCCAAAGTAAGAGTATAGCTACTTCAGAGCAGGGATAGTCAACTAGACTTTGACTTAAACTTAGACAAAGGATCCACAAGGGAAATTGTGTTTTAGGGCCCACATTTCTAGAAAGAAACATTCCAAAAAGGTCTTTCTAGGACAACTTGGGAATTATTGTTCTTAGTCCAATCTGAATTGTTCGATGTTGTTGTCTATAGGAGTCAAAGGTGGGTAGAGTAGCCAAAGTAAGAGTATAGCTACTTCAGAGCAGGGATAGTCAACTAGACTTAGACTTAAACTTAGACAGATTATCCACAGGGGAAATTGTGTTTTAGGGCCCACATTTCCAGAAAGAAACATTCCAAAAAGGTATTTCTAGGAAAACTTGGGAATTATTTTTCTTAGTCCAATCTGAATTATTCGATTTTGTTGTCTATAGGAGTCAAAGGTGGGTAGAGTAGCCAAAGTAAGAGTATAGCTACTTCAGAGCAGGGATAGTCAACTAGACTTAGACTTAAACTTAGACAAATGATCCACAAGGGAAATTGTGTATTGGGGCCCACATTTCCAGAAAGCAACATTCCAAAAAGGTCTTTTTAGGACAACTTGGGAATTATTTTTCTTAGTCCAATCTGAATTGTTGGATGTTGTTGTCTTTAGGAGTCAAAGGTGGGTAGAGTAGCCAAAGTAAGAGTATAGCTACTTCAGAGCAGGTATAGTCAACTAGACTTAGACTTAAACTTAGACAAATGATCCACAAGGGAAATTGTGTTTTGGGGCCCACATTTCCAGAAAGAAACATTCCAAAAAGGTCTTTCTAGGACAACTTGGGAATTCTTTTTCTTAGTCCAATCTGAATTGTTGGATGTTGTTGTCTATAGGAGTCAAAGGTGGGTAGAGTAGCCAAAGTAAGAGTATATGTCATGATCCGTGGCCTGGATCATGTTTTTGTTATTTTCTGTTAGTTTTGGACTCCCATAGTTCCTGTTGTTGTGCACCCTTGAGCTTGTTTAGTTACCATGATGGTTAATTATTATTTTCACCTGCCTCTGATTGGTGTTCGGGACGCTCACCCGTTTCCCGAGCACTAATCAGAGGCAATGATCCTAGAAATTCAAAATAACCATTTTCCACGTTCTACAAATTTCCAGGAATTCCTGTTTTTTCTAACCTTATTGCCAACCTTTTTTAGTACGATGACTCCTTTCACATTTTTCAACCCATTCCCACCATTCCACTGTCAAAACATTCCTCTTAGTCAGGACAAAAAAACAAGTTGGTTTAAGAACTTAAAAAAATTCCCGGTTTTCCCGAAATTCCGTAATACCATTTTTCAATTAAAAAACTGTTACTACTTCAACATTTCTTGACCAATTTAAACAATTACAACACCAACCAATTCAGCTCATTCAGGACATTCATGCTCCTAATCATTAAAAAAAAATCCTCTTTTCCCCAAATTTCCAGGAAGTTCCCATTGAAATGAATGGGACATTTTTCCAACTTGCACAATTACCACATTTTTCAACCCATTCAAACCATTCCAACATTAACACATTAAATGCATCCTGGAAATTTAAACAACCATTTTTTCCACGTTCAACAAATTTCCAGGAATTCCTGTTTTTTTCTAACCTTATTTCCAACCCTTTTAGTGCGATGACTCCTTTCACATTTTTCAACCCGTTTGAACCCTCCCACTGTCGAAACATTCCTCTTAGTCAGGACAAAAAAAACAAGTTGGTTTAAGAACTTGAAAAATTCCCGGTTTTCCCGCAATTCCCTAATAACATTTTTCAATGAAAAAAACAGTTAATACTTCAGCATTTCTTGACCAATTTAAACGATTCCAACGGCAACCAATTTAGCTCATTCAAGACATTTGTGCTACTAATCGTTTTCAAAAAAATCCCGCTTTTCCCCAAATTCCCAAATTTCCATGAAATTCCCATTGAAAAGAATGGGAAATTGTTCCAAGTTCTACAACTCCCACCATTTTTTATCCCATTCAAACCGTTCCAACCTCAAAATATTCAGCCTGCTTAGGAATCGTGTTCTCCCTTCCAACAATTATTTAAAAAAAATTCCCAGATTTCCGAGAATTTTCAGTTTTTAGGGACATTTTCTCCGTTCAAAGTGAAATATCCATTTTTTGAAACTTCCACAATTTCCTCATTTTTCAACCGATTTAAACTGTTACACCTTCAAAACATTCGATTCATCCTGAAAATTTAAACAACGATTTTTCCACATTCAACACATTTCCAGGAATTCCGGGGTTTTTTTCTAACCTTATTTCCAACTCGACTCCTTTCACATTTTTCATCCCATTTCAAGCGTTCCTCTGTCAAAAAATTCCTCTTAGTCAGGACAAAAAAAACGAGTTAGTTTAACAACTTGAAAAATTCCCGGTTTTCCCGCTATTCCGTAATACCATTTTTCAATTAAAAAACTGTTACTACTTCAACATTTCTTGCCCGATTCAAACAATTCCAACACCAACCAATTCAGCTCATTCAGGACATTCATGCTCCTAATAAATTTTTTTTTAAGTCCTGCTTTTCCCAAAATTTTCCAGGAAGTTCCCATTGAAATGAATGGGACAATTTTTCCAAGTTGCACAATTCCCACATTTTTCAACCGATTCAAACCATTCCAACATTAACATATTCAATTCATCCTGGAAATTTAAACAACCATTTTTTTTTCCACGATCAACAAATTTCCAGGAATTCCTGTTTTTTTTCTAACCTTATTTCCAACTTTTTTTTTTAGTGCGATGACTACTTTCACATTTTTCAAGCCATTTCAACAATTTCCCTGTCAAAACATTCCTCTTAGTCAGGACAAACAACCAAGTCGGTTTAAGAACTTGAAAAATTCCCATAATACCATTTTACAATTAAAAAAACTATTACTACTTCAACATTTCCTGGCCAATTTAAACAATTCCAACACCAACCAATTCAGCTCATTCAGGACATTCATGCTCCTAATCATTTTTTTTTAAGTCCTGCTTTTCCCAAAAATTTCCAGGAAGTTCCCATTGAAATGAATGGGACATTTTTTTCCAAGTTGCACAATTCCCACATTTTTCAACCCATTCAAACCATTCCAACATTAACATATTCAATTCATCCTGGAAATTTAAACAACCATTTTTTTACCAAGTTAAATTTTTTTCCAGGAATTCCTCTTTTTTTCTAACCTTATTTCCAACTTTTTTTTTAGTGCGATGTCTCCTTTCACATTTTTCAACCCATTTCAACAATTTCACTGTCAAAACATTCTTCTTAGTCAGGAAAAAAAAACTAAGTTGGTTTAAGAATTTGAAAAATTCCCGTAATACCATTTTTCAATTAAAAAAACTGTTACTACTTCAGCATTTCTTGCCCGATTTAAACAATTCCAACACCAACCAATTCAGCTCATTCAGGACATTCATGCTCCTAATCATTTAAAAAAAAAAAAATCCTGCTTTTCCCAAAATTCCCAAATATTCCAGGAAGTTCCCATTGAAACGAATGGTACAATTTTCCAAGTTGCACAATCTCCACATTTTTCAACCAATTCAAACCATTCCAACATCAACACACTCCACTCATCCTCGACTTTCAAACAACCATTTTTTTCCACGTTCAAAAAATTTCCAGGAATTCCTGTTTTTTTTCTAACCTTATTTCCAACTTTTTTTTTAGTGCGATGACTCCTTTCACATTTTTCAACCCATTTCCAGCGTTCCACTGTCAAAACATTCCTCTTAGTCAGGACAAAAAACCAAGTTGGTTAAGAACTTAAAAAAATTCCCGTACTACCATTTTTCAATTAAAAAAACTGTTACTACTTCAACATTTCTTGCCCGATTTAAACAATTCAAACACCAACCAATTCAGCTCATTCAGGACATTCATGCTCCTAATCATTTTTTTTAAAGTCCTGCTTTTCCCCAAATTTTCCAGGAAGTTCCCATTGAAATGAATGGGACAATTTTTCCAAGTTGCACAATTCCCACATTTTTCAACCCATTCAAACCATTCCAACATTAACATATTCAATTAATCCTGGAAATTTAAACAACCATTTTTTACACGATCAACAAATTTCCAGGAATTCCTGTTTTTTTCTGACCTTATTTCCAACTTTTTTTTTTAGTGCGATGACTCCTTTCACATTTTTAAACCCATTTCAACAATTTCACTGTCAAAACATTCCTTTTAGTCAGGACAAAAAAAACTATGTTGGTTTAAGAATTTGAAAAATTCCCGTAATACCATTTTTCAATTAAAAAAACTGTTACTACTTCAGCATTTCTTGCCCGATTTAAACAATTCCAACACCAACCAATTCAGCTCATTCAGGACATTCATGCTCCTAATCATTTTTTTTAAGTCCTGTTTTTCCCAAAATTTTCCAGGAAGTTCCCATTGAAATGAATGGGACAATTTTTCCAAGTTGCACAATTTCCACATTTTTCAACCCATTCAAACCATTCCAACATTAACATATTAAATTCATCCTGGAAATTTAAACAACCAATTTTTCCACGATCAACAAATTTCCAGGAATTCCTGCTTTTTTCTAACCTTATTTCCAACTTTTTTTTTAGTGCGATGACTCCTTTCACATTTTTAAACCCATTTCAACAATTCCACTGTCAAAACATTCCTTTTAGTCAGGACAAAAAAACAAATTGGTTAAGAACTTAAAAAATTCCCGTAATACCATTTTTCAATTAAAAAAACGGTTACTACTTCAACATTTCTTGACCGATTTAAACCATTCCAACACCAACCAATTCAGCTCATTCAGGACATTCATGCTCCTAATCATTTTTTTTTTAAGTCCTGCTTTTCCCAAAATTTTCCAGGAAGTTCCCATTGAAATGAATGGGACAATTTTTCCAAGTTGCACAATTCCCACATTTTTCAACCGATTCAAACCATTCCAACATCAACACATTCCACTCATCCTGGAAATTCAAACAATTACTTTTTTTCCATGTTCAACAAATTTCCAGGAATTCCTGTTTTTTTCTAACCTTATTTCCAACTTTTTTTGTGTGTGCGATGACTCCTTTCAACACATTTCAAGTGTTCCACTGTCAAAACATTCCTCTTAGTCAGGACAAACAACCAAATTGGTTAAGAATCTGAAAAATTCCCGTAATACCATTTTTCAATTAAAAAAACTGTTACTACTTCAACATTTCCTGGACAATTTAAACAATTCCAACACCAACCAATTCAGCTCATTCAGGACATTCATGCTCCTAATCATTTTTTTAAGTCCTGCTTTTCCCAAAATTTTCCAGGAAGTTCCTAATGAAACGAATGGGACAATTTTTCCAAGTTGCACAATTCCCACATTTTTCAACCGATTCAAACCATTCCAACATTAACATATTCAATTCATCCTGGAAATTTAAACTACCATTTTTTTCCACGTTCAAAAAATTTCCAGGAATTCCTGTTTTTTTCTAACCTTATTTCCAACTTTTTTTTTTAGTACGATGTCTCCTTTCACATTTTTCAACCCATTTCAACAATTTCACTGTCAAAACATTCTGCTTAGTCAGGACAAAAAAACAAGTTTGTTAAGAACTTGAAAAATTCCCGTAATACAATTTTTCAATTAAAAAAACGGTTACTACTTCAACAGTTCTTGCCCGATTTAAACAATTCAAACACCAACCAATTCAGCTCATTCAGGACATTCATGCTCCTAATCATTTTTTTTAAGTCCTGCTTTTCCCAAAATTTTCCAGGAAGTTCCCATTGAAATGAATGGAACAATTTTTCCAAGTTGCACAATTCCCACATTTTTCAACCGATTCAAACCATTCCAACATTAACATATTAAATTAATCCTGGAAATTTAAACAACCAATTTTTCCACGATCAACAAATTTCCAGGAATTCCTGTTTTTTTCTAACCTTATTTCCAACTTTTTTTTTTAGTGCAATGACTCCTTTCACATTTTTCAACCCATTTCAACAATTTCACTGTCAAAACATTCTTCTTAGTCAGGACAAACAACCAAGTTGGTTTAAGAACTTGAAAAATTCCCGTAATACCATTTTACAATTAAAAAAACTATTACTACTTCAACATTTCCTGGCCAATTTAAACAATTCCAACACCAACCTATTCAGCTCATTCAGGACATTCATGCTCCTAATCATTTTTTTTTAAGTCCTGCTTTTCCCAAAAATTTCCAGGAAGTTCCCATTGAAATGAATGGGACATTTTTTCCAAGTTGCACAATTCCCACATTTTTCAACCCATTCAAACCATTCCAACATTAACATATTCAATTCATCCTGGAAATTTAAACAACCATTTTTTTCCACGTTAATTTTTTTTTCCAGGAATTCCTCTTTTTTTCTAACCTTATTTCCAACTCTTTTTTTAGTGCGATGTCTCCTTTCACATTTTTAAACCCATTTCAACAATTCCACTGTCAAAACATTCCTCTTAGTCAGGACAAAAAAACAAATTGGTTAAGAACTTAAAAAATTCCCGAAATACCATTTTTCAATTAAAAAAACGGTTACTACTTCAACATTTCTTGACCGATTTAAACAATTCCAACACCAACCAATTCAGCTCATTCAGGACATTCATGCTCCTAATCATTTTTTTTTAAGTCCTGCTTTTCCCCAAATTTTCCAGGAAGTTCCCATTGAAATGAATGGGACAATTTTTCCAAGTTGCACAATTCCCACATTTTTCAACCCATTCAAACCATTCCAACATCAACACATTCCACTCATCCTGGAAATTCAAACAATTTCTTTTTTTCCATGTTCAACAAATTTCCAGGAATTCCTGTTTTTTTCTAACCTTATTTCCAACTTTTTTTTGTGTGCGATGACTCCTTTCACATTTTTCAACCCATTTCCAGCGTTCCACTGTCGAAACATTCCTCTTAGTCAGGACAAAAAACCAAGTTTGTTAAGAACTTGAAAAATTCCCGTAATACCATTTTTCAATTAAAAAAACTGTTACTACTTCAGCATTTCTTGCCCGATTTAAACAATTCCAACACCAACCAATTCAGCTCATTCAGGACATTCATGCTCCTAATCATTTTTTTTTAAGTCCTGCTTTTCCCAAAATTCCCAAATTCTCCAGGAAGTTCCCATTGAAATGAATGGGACAATTTTTCCAAGTTGCACAATTCCCACATTTTTCAACCGATTCAAACCATTCCAACATTAACATATTCAATTCATCCTGGAAATTTAAACAACCATTTTTTTCCACGTTCAAAAAATTTCCAGGAATTCCTGTTTTTTTTCTAACCTTATTTCCAACTTTTTTTTTTAGTGCGATGACTCCTTTCACATTTGTAAACCCATTTCAACATTTTCACTGTCAAAACATTCCTCTTAGTCAGGAAAAAAAAATTAAGTTGGTTTAAGAATTTGAAAAATTCCCGTAATACCATTTTTCAATTAAAAAAACTGTTACTACTTCAGCATTTCTTGCCCGATTTAAACAATTCCAACACCAACCAATTCAGCTCATTCAGGACATTCATGCTCCTAATCATTTTTTTTTAAGTCCTGCTTTTCCCAAAATTCCCAAATTCTCCAGGAAGTTCCCATTGAAATGAATGGGACAATTTTTCCAAGTTGCACAATTCCCACATTTTTCAACCGATTCAAACCATTCCAACATTAACATATTCAATTCATCCTGGAAATTTAAACAACCATTTTTTTCCACGTTCAAAAAATTTCCAGGAATTCCTGTTTTTTTTCTAACCTTATTTCCAACTTTTTTTTTTAGTGCGATGACTCCTTTCACATTTGTAAACCCATTTCAACATTTTCACTGTCAAAACATTCCTCTTAGTCAGGAAAAAAAAATTAAGTTGGTTTAAGAATTTGAAAAATTCCCGTAATACCATTTTTCAATTAAAAAAACTGTTACTACTTCAGCATTTCTTGCCCGATTTAAACAATTCCAACACCAACCAATTCAGCTCATTCAGGACATTCATGCTCCGAATCATTTTCCAAAAAAAAAATCCCGCTTTTCCCAAAATTCCCAAATTTTCCAGGAAGTTCCCATTGAAACGAATGGTACAATTTTCCAAGTTGCACAATCTCCACATTTTTCAACCCATTCAAACCATTCCAACATCAACACACTCCACTCATCCTGGAAATTCAAACAACCATTTTTTTCCATGTTCAAAAAATTTCCAGGAATTCCTGTTTTTTTCTAACCTTATTTCCAACTTTTTTTTTTAGTGCGATGACTCCTTTCACATTTTTCAACCCATTTCCAGCGTTCCACTGTCAAAACATTCCTCTTAGTCAGGACAAAAAAACCAAGTTGGTTTAAGAATTTGAAAAATTCCCGTACTACCATTTTTCAATTAAAAAAACGGTTACTACTTCAACATTTCTTGCCAGATTTAAACAATTCCAACACCAACCAATTCAGCTCATTCAGGACATTCATGCTCCTAATCTTTTTTTTTTTAAGTCCTGCTTTTCCCAAAATTTTCCAGGAAGTTCCCATTGAAATGAATGGGACAATTTTTCCAAGTTGCACAATTCCCACATTTTTCAACCGATTCAAACCATTCCAACATTAACATATTCAATTCATCCTGGAAATTTAAACAACCATTTTTTTCCACGTTCAAAAAATTTCCAGGAATTCCTGTTTTTTTTCTAACCTTAT
This sequence comes from Entelurus aequoreus, assembly GCF_033978785.1. Taxonomy (NCBI): domain Eukaryota; kingdom Metazoa; phylum Chordata; class Actinopteri; order Syngnathiformes; family Syngnathidae; genus Entelurus; species Entelurus aequoreus. The sequence continues at coordinate 52,165,216 of NC_084745.1, forward strand.
TTCCAACTTTTTTTTGTGTGCGATGTCTCCTTTCACATTTTTCAACCCATTTCAACAATTTCACTGTCAAAACATTCCTCTTAGTCAGGAAAAAAAAACTAAGTTGGTTTAAGAATTTGAAAAATTCCCGTAATACCATTTTTCAATTAAAAAAACTGTTACTACTTCAACATTTCTTGCCCGATTTAAACAATTCAAACACCAACCAATTCAGCTCATTCAGGACATTCATGCTCCGAATCATTTTTTTTTTAAGTCCTACTTTTCCCCAAATTTTCCAGGAAGTTCCCATTGAAATGAATGGGACAATTTTTCCAAGTTGCACAATTCCCACATTTTTCAACCGATTCAAACCATTCCAACATTAACATATTAAATTAATCCTGGAAATTTAAACAACCAATTTTTCCACGATCAACAAATTTCCAGGAATTCCTGCTTTTTTCTAACCTTATTTCCAACTTTTTTTTTAGTGCGATGTCTCCTTTCACATTTTTAAACCCATTTCAACAATTCCACTGTCAAAACATTCCTCTTAGTCAGGACAAACAACCAAATTGGTTAAGAATCTGAAAAATTCCCGTAATACAATTTTTCAATTAAAAAAACGGTTACTACTTCAACAGTTCTTGCCCGATTTAAACAATTCCAACACCAACCAATTCAGCTCATTCAGGACATTCATGCTCCTAATCATTTTTTTTAAAGTCCTGCTTTTCCCAAAATTCCCAAATTTTCCAGGAATTTCCCATTGAAATGAATGGGACAATTTTTCCAAGTTGCACAATTCCCACATTTTTCAACCCATTCAAACCATTCCAACATTAACATATTCAATTCATCCTGGAAATTTAAACAACCATTTTTTTCCACGTTAAAATTTTTTCCAGGAATTCCTCTTTTTTTCTAACCTTATTTCCAACTTTTTTTTAGTGCGATGTCTCCTTTCACATTTTTCAACCCATTTCAACAATTTCACTGTCAAAACATTCTTCTTAGTCAGGAAAAAAAAACTAAGTTGGTTTAAGAATTTGAAAAATTCCCGTAATACCATTTTTCAATTAAAAAAACTGTTACTACTTCAGCATTTCTTGCCCGATTTAAACAATTCCAACACCAACCAATTCAGCTCATTCAGGACATTCATGCTCCTAATCATTTTCCAAAAAAAAAATCCCGCTTTTCCCCAAATTCCCAAATATTCCAGGAAGTTCCCATTGAAACGAATGGTACAATTTTCCAAGTTGCACAATCCCCACATTTTTCAACCCATTCAAACCATTCCAACATCAACACACTCCACTCATCCTCGACTTTCAAACAAACACTTTCCCAAGTTCCGAACCAAATTCCGGTTTTCCTGGAAATTCCGACCCTTCAACATTCAAACTATTCTTACTAAATTCTGCCCGCATTTCAGTTCATACTTAACTTCTCTCTCATACACTACATCACTTTACTGGTTAAGAATGTTACCTAAAACCTGGAACGTAACAATTCACTTTACATTCTTTTCTATGATACTTGGAAGTCAACCAGTGTCACGTTCTGCACAGTCGTCAGAAACCGCCCCGCCTTGCAACCCGAGAACAACTCCAATAAAGACAATCAGCAGCATCTGGAGGCGAGCTTCTCTTAGTACTTGTCGGAAAAGCTGTCCTCCGGGTTCAATAACCGCTTGGCACTCTGTTCTTCTTTTACGGCTTGTGCAGCACATGACTATGCTGCAGACCGAGAGCGTGAAACGGGTGACTCGAAGCCGCCCCCTCCCTCCTTTTGCAGCAGAAACCTCGCCGTCTGGTCGTGTTCTCCGCCCTGTGCGGCGCATGAAAACAAGGGTGTGTCGAGGGGGTGAAGGAGGCGAGAAAATAAACTTTTGTTTCCCTCCGGGTGCCCCTTAACTTTGCGTGCATCATAAAGGGAGCGTGAGATAACAGCGACGAAAAGAAGAGACGGCAATAAAGACGCAGACAGAGTGGAATAATTGAGCCAGGACGAAAGGGAGTATTTTTGGAGGGGAATAATAGCGGTGTATATATGTATATATATGTGTGTGTGTGTGTGTGTGTGTGTGTGTGTGTGTGTGTGTGTGTCCTCTCCCTGAACTCCACATACTCAAGGAGGTGACACTGCCATCTGCCTCTCAGCAGTCAATATCAATAACCACATTGGAGGTCACCGCCGAGGTAGAAGCAGGATTTTATTTTGTATTTTTTTCTGTACGTACCCTATATTGCCAAAAGTATTTGGCCACCCATCCAAATGATGAGAATCAGGTGTCCTAATCACTTGGCCCGGTGTATCAAATCAAGCACTTATGCCTGGTTCACACCGACGGCGCAAAGCGTCGTCATTTTTGCCAATTTTTCCACGAATATCCCGATCTCCGAAGTAATGTTATGCTTTGATACGCTCCGATACGAGTTCTTTCCCCGCTTTGTTACCGTTCCTCACGATTTGATGCCGCTTTGATGCCGCTTTGATACGCTTTGATACGCTTTAAATCCCGCTTTGATACGTTTTATTACGCTTTGATGCGATTATTGTTTTGTGAATTTGATAAATGAATTGCGTGCGCACACATAATGTAATAAAAAAGAGAAATATGACCAAAAAAAAAGAAAAAAATGTGAAAAACTCAGTATACTAAGTTTTCCCCACATTTTTTAGATTTATCTATTTATTTGATTTCTCTTTTTGTTTGATTACATACAAGATACAACACATAATGTAATAAGAAAGAGAAATATGATAAACAAATAAGTAAAAAAAAATGTGAAAAACTCAGTATACTGTTTTCCACACATTTTTTATATTCATTTATTTTTTCAATTTCTCTTTTTTCCTTTTATATCTTCATTTCTTTTATTTCTTTGTCATCTTAATAAATATCTATCTTTCATTTCTTATGCTAGTTGACAATAATAAAAGGCATTTCTTTTATGGGGCGGTATAGCTTGGTTGGTAGAGCAGCCGTACCAGCAACTTGAGGGTTGCAGGTTCGATCCCCGCTTCTGCCATCCTAGTCACTGCCGTTGTGTCCTTGGGCAAGACACTTTACCCACCTGCTCCCAGTGCCACCCACACTGGTTTAAATGTAACTTAGATATTGGGTTTCACAATGTAAAGCGCTTTGAGTCACTTGAGAAAAAGCGCTATATAAATGTAATTCACTTCACTTCACACTTCTTTTATTAGGGGCGGCATGGCGTAGTGGGTAGAGCGCCCGTGTCAGAAACCTGAGGGTTGCAGGTTCGCTCCCCGCCTCTTACCATGCCGTTGTGTCCTAGGGCAGGACACTTCACCCTTGCCCCCGGTGCCGCTCACACCAAAGCGTCGTCATTTTTGCCAATTTTTCCACGAATATCCCGATCTCCGAAGTAATGTTATGCTTTGATACGCTCCGATACGAGTTCTTTCCCCGCTTTGTTACCGCTCCTCACGATTTGATGCCGCTTTGATGCCGCTTTGATACGCTTTAAATCCCGCTTTGATACGTTTTATTACGCTTTGATGCGATTATTGTTTTGTGAATTTGATAAATGAATTGCGTGCGCACACATAATGTAATAAAAAAGAGAAATATGACAAAAAAATAAGAAAAAAATGTGAAAAACTCAGTATACTAAGTTTTCCCCACATTTTTTAGATTTATCTATTTATTTGATTTCTCTTTTTGTTTTATTACATACAAGATACAACACGTAATGTAATAAGAAAGAGAAATATGACAAAAAAATAAGAAAAAAATGCGAAAAACTCAGTATACTAAGTTTTCCCCACATTTTTTAGATTTATCTATTTATTTGATTTCTCTTTTTGTTTTATTACATACAAGATACAACACATAATGTAATAAGAAAGAGAAATATGATAAACAAATAAGTAAAAAAAATTGTGAAAAACTCAGTATACTAAGTTTTCCCCACATTTTTTAGATTTATCTATTTATTTGATTTCTCTTTTTGTTTTATTACATACAAGATACAACACATAATGTAATAAGAAAGAGAAATATGATAAACAAATAAGTAAAAAAAAAATGTGAAAAACTCTGTATACTGTTTCCCACACATTTTTTATATTCATTTATTTTTTCAATTTCTCTTTTTTCCTTTTATATCTTCATTTCTTTTATTTCTTTGTCATCTTAATAAATATCTATCTTTCATTTCTTATGCTAGTTGACAACAATAAAAGGCATTTCTTTTATTAGGGGCGGCATGGCGTAGTGGGTAGAGCGCCCGTGTCAGAAACCTGAGGGTTGCAGGTTCGCTCCCCGCCTCTTACCATGCCGTTGTGTCCTAGGGCAGGACACTTCACCCTTGCCCCCGGTGCCGCTCACACCGTTGAATGAATGATAGGTTGTGGCCGGAGGGGCCGTAGGCGCAAATTGGCAGCCATGCTTCCGTCAGTCTACCCCAGGGCAGCTGTGGCTACGAAAGTAGCTTACCACCACCAGGTGTGAATGAATGATGGGTTTTTAACATGTAAAGCGACTTTGGGTACTTAGAAAAGCGCTATATAAATCCCAGGTATTATTGTTATTATTATTTTAAACGTAACATATTCTCTTTATTATTAAGGAAGATGTTATCAACATGTACGTGTATCAATTTAGGGATTTCACCATCTACGCTCCGTAATATCATCAAAGGGTTCAGAGAATGTGGAGAAATCACTGCACGTAAGCAGCTAAGCCCGTGACCTTCCATCCCTCAGGCTGTACTGCACCAACAAGCCACATCAGTGTGTAAAGGATATCACCACATGGGCTCAGGAACACTTCAGAAACCCACTGTCAGTAACTACAGTCGGTAGTGCAAGTTAAAACTCTCCTATGCCAGGCGAAAACCGTTTATCAACAACACCCAGAAACGCCGTCGGCTTCGCTGGGCCTGAGCTCACCTAAGATGGACTGATACAAAGTAGAAAAGTGTTCTGTGGTCTGACGAGTCCACGTTTCAAATTGTTTTTGGAAAATGTGGACGTCAAAGTGGAAAAGAACCATCCGGATTGTTCTAGGCGCAAAGTATAAAAGGCAGCATGTGTGATGGTATGGGGGTGTATTAGTGCCCAAGACATGGGTAACTTACACATCTGGGAAGGCGCCATTAACCCTGTAAGACCCAAATATAGAAAAACATTAAAAAAAAAAAATTGACCTTTCAGATGTTGTTTTAGGAGGCATTTGATGCAGAAATTGAAGAGTTAAAAATAATAAAAATGTTGATGTATGTTTTTAGAGAAATGTTGCAATATTGCATCCTTGGGCTTTGATGGGAGCAGAATTTCTGTATTTGTACTCACGTTGTCTGAACAACTAAGGGTTAATTTGCAGGGTTGATTGCTTACTTAGCCCCATAACGGTACAGTATATACCATTAATAATAATCACACATTAGTTATATTTTCATGAAGTCATTTATTACAAATATAAAAAAAATATGAAACAAGATAAAACTCTTAAAAAAACGTTTATAACAACAACAATTATATAACAAGCTCTAAATTAAATTTGATGCATCTGTTCCACAATAACTGCAAATGCACATGCTTTATTTGTAATAACAACCAAAAAAAATATAAAAGACATTTTAATTACTTGAATCTGATGAATCCAGTCCAATGAAACACAATTTCCCAACTCATATGGAAACGGGGTTTGTAGATAAATGACACAATATGTTACTGCATAGACTAATTAGGATTCTTGGTTTGTTTACTTACTACTAAAAGAAAGTCTAGTATGTTCACTATTTTATTTAAGGGCAAACTTGCAATAATAAACATATATTTAATGTACCCTAAGATTTTTTGTTAAAATAAAGCCAATAATGCGTATTTTTGTGGTCCCCTTTATTTAGAAAAGTATCAAAAAGTATCTAAATACTGGTTGGTATCGGGACAACACTGGTCTATACTATCCTAACGACCAGAATGAGCTGAGATGAGGTCCTCGTATGGTCAGATATTTGTGTGTGAACGTCTCGTCTAATTGCTTTTGAGGAATTTCCAGGATATTTGTCGTCCGTGTTTAACGAGAAGCGTTCAGATGTCGGAATTATCTCCAGGCGACCCGTTTGTTTGTTTTGCCGAAGGACACGGCCACGTAAATGGCAAAGGCCAGTGACCCCTGCGTCCCTCCAGTCCGTCCCCGTCGCTTTCAACCCCGAGGCCTGCAGAGCGTCTTGAGTGCTGACCCATGAAAGTGACCACCCGGCTTAACCCCTGACCCACACCTTTACTATGTGACCCTCTTATACGCCCCCCACAGTTGCACAACAGAGACTTCATTCAGATGAGCAGCTCTCTGGAAGACTGCCACTGTAGACCACGGGGGTGTCAAACGTACAAGATGAGTTTGCTAATGCTAGGTTCACACCAACGGCGCTTTAAAGCGGCATGCAAAGCGGCGTTAAAGCGTAACAAAGCGTGATTAAAGCGTGAGGGTCGTAATGGATGGTGGGAAAGCTTGTAGTGAAGCGGGACATGCGGTAAGTTCGCCCAAAATTTTTAAACGGTTTAAAAAAATTCGGCGCTCTGTCAAGGATGGAATAAAGTGCCGAGAGCGTATCAAAGCGTGACAAAGCACAGCAAAGCTTGACTCAAAGCGTAGGAAAGCTTAACAGATCTTGGTTCAAAGCGCGGACCCCAGTCTACAACTACAGATAGGAAGTGACTGTGATAGTGACATTGAATATAACGAAAAAAGAAGAGAAATTAAAAAAAAATAAATGAATATAAAACATAATAAATAATAAACATAATATAATGGGGAAAAAAAAGAGAAATTGAAAAAATAAATGAATATAAAACATAATAAATAATAAATAATAAACATAATATAACGGAAAAAAAAGAGAAATTGAAAAAATAAATGAATATAAAACATAATAAATAATAAACATAATATAACGAAAAAAGAAGAGGAATTGAAAAAATAAATGAATATAAAACATAATAAATAATAAATAATAAACATAATATAACGGAAAAAAAACAGAAATTGAAAAAATAAATGAATATAAAACATAATAAATAATAAACATAATATAACGAAAAAAAAGAGAAATTGAAAAAATAAATGAATATAAAACATAATAAATAATAAATAATAAACATAATATAACGAAAAAAAAGAGAAATTGAAAAAATAAATAAATATAAAACATAATAAATAATAAACACAATATAACGAAAAAAAGAGAAATTGAAAAAATAAATGAATATAAAACATAATAAATAATAAACATAATATAACGAAAAAAAAGAGAAATTGAAAAAATAAATGAATATAAAACATAATAAATAATAAATAATAAACATAATATAACGAAAAAAGAAGAGAAATTGAAAAAATAAATAAATATAAAACATAATAAATAATAAATAATAAACATAATATAACGGAAAAAAAAGAGGAATTAAAAAAATAAATGAATATAAAACATAATAAATAATAAATAATAAACATAATATAACGAAAAAAAAGAGAAATTGAAAAAATAAATGAATATAAAACATAATAAATAATAAACATAATGCAACGAAAAAAAAGAGAAATTGAAAAAATAAATAAATATAAAACATAATAAATAATAAACATAATATAACGAAAAAAAGAGAAATTGAAAAAATAAATGAATATAAAACATAATGAATAATAAACATAATATAAGGAAAAAAAAGAGAAATTGAAAAAATAAATGAATATAAAACATAATAAATAATAAATAATAAACATAATATAACGAAAAAAAGAAAATAAATTGAAAAAATAAATAAATATAAAACATAATAAATAATAAACATAATATAACGGAAAAAAAAGAGGAATTGAAAAAATAAATGAATATAAAACATAATAAAAAATAAATAATAAACATAATATAACGAAAACAAAAGAGAAATTGAAAAAATAAATGAATATAAAACATAATAAATAATAAATAATAAACATAATATAACGGGGAAAAAAAGACAAATTGAAAAAATAAATGAATATAAAACATAATAAATAATAAATAATAAACATAATATAACAAAAAAAAGAGAAATTGAAGAAATGAATGAATATAAAACATGATAAATAATAAATAATAAACATAATATAACGGGAAGAAAAAGAGAAATTAAAAAAATAAATGAATATAAAACATAATAAATAATAAATAATAAACATAATATAACGGGAAAAAAAGAGAAATTGAACAAATAAATGAATATAAAACATAATAAATAATAAATAATAAACATAATATAACGGGGGAAAAAAGAGAAATTGAAAAAAATAAATGAATATAAAAAATAAAAGAAATGCCTTTTATTATTGTCAACTAGCATAAGAAATGACAGATAGATATTTATTAAGATGACAAAGAAATAAAAGAAATGAAGATATAAAACATAATAAATAATAAATAATAAACATAATATAACGGGGGAAAAAAGATACATTGAAAAAAATAAATGAATATAAAAAATGTGTGGAAAACAGTATACTGAGTTTTTCACATTTTTTTTTTACTTATTTGTTTATCATATTCCTCTTTTTTATTACATTATGTGTTTTACCCTGTATATAATAAAACAAAAAGAGAAATCAAATAAATAGATAAATCTAAAAAAATGTGGGGAAAACTTAGTACACTGAGTTTTTCACTTTTTTTTTACTTATTTGTTTATCATATTTCCCTTTTTTATTATATTATGTGTGTGCACGCAATTTATTCATCAAATTCACAAAATAATAATCGCAGCATCTTCCAAATTAAATAATAAATAATAAACATAATATAACGAAAAAAAAGAGAAATTGAAAAAAATAAATGAATATAAAACATAATAAATAATAAACATAATATAATGGGGAAAAAAAGAGAAATTGAAAAAATAAATGAATATAAAACATAATAAATAATAAATAATAAACATAATATAACGGGGAAAAAAAGAGAAATTGAAAAAAATAAATGAATATAAAAAATAAAATAAATGCCTTTTATTATTGTCAACTATCATAAGAAATGACAGATAGATATTTATTAAGATGACAAAGAAGTAAAAGAAATGAAGATATAAAACATAATAAATAATAAATAATAAACATAATATAACGGGGGAAAAAAGATACATTGAAAAAAATAAATTAATATAAAAAATGTGTGGAAAACAGTATACTGAGTTTTTCACATTTTTTTTTTACTTATTTGTTTATCATATTCCTCTTTTTTATTACATTATGTGTTTTACCCTGTATATAATAAAACAAAAAGAGAAATCAAATAAATAGATAAATCTAAAAAAATGTGGGGAAAACTTAGTACACTGAGTTTTTTACTTTTTTTTACTTATTTGTTTATCATATTTCCCTTTTTTATTATATTATGTGTGTGCACGCAATTTATTCATCAAATTCACAAAATAATAATCGCAGCATCTTCCAAATTAAATAATAAATAATAAACATAATATAACAAAAAAAAGAGAAATTGAAAAAAATAAATGAATATAAAACATAATAAATAATAAATAATAAACATAATATAACGGGGAAAAAAAGAGAAATTGAAAAAAATAAATGAATATAAAAAATAAAAGAAATGCCTTTTATTATTGTCAACTAGCATAAGAAATGACAGATAGATATTTATTAAGATGACAAAGAAATAAAAGAAATGAAGATATAAAACATAATAAATAATCAGTAATAAACATAATATAACGGAAAAAAAAGAGAAATTGAAAAAATAAATGAATATAAAAAATGTGTGGAAAACAGTATACTGAGTTTTTCACATTTTGTTTTACTTATTTGTTTATCATATTTCTCTTTTTTATTACATTATGTGTTTTACCCTGTATATAATAAAACAAAAAGAGAAATCAAATAAATAGATAAATCTAAAAAAATGTGGGGAAAACTTAGTACACTGAGTTTTTCACATTTTTTTTTACTTATTTGTTCATCATATTTCTCTTTTTTATCATATCATGTGTGCGCACGCAATTTATTCATCAAATTCACAAAATAATAATCGCAGCATCTTCCAAATTAAATAATAAATAATAAACATAATATAACGAAAAAAAAGAGAAATTGAAAAAATAAATGAATATAAAACATAATAAATAATAAATAATAAACATAATATAACGGGAAAAAAAAGAGAAATTAAAAAAATAAATGAATATAAAAAATAAAAGAAATGCCTTTTATTATTGTCAACTAGCATAAGAAATGAAAGATAGATATTTATTAAGATGACAAAGAAATAAAAGAAATGAAGATATAAAACATAATAAATAATAAATAATAAACATAATATAACGGGAAAAAAAAGAGAAATTGAAAAAATAAATGAATATAAAAAATGTGTGGAAAACAGTATACTGAGTTTTTCACATTTTTTTTTTACTTGTTTGTTTATCATATTCCTCTTTTTTATTACATTATGTGTTTTACCCTGTATATAATAAAACAAAAATAGAAATCAAATAAATAGATAAATCTAAAAAAATGTGGGGAAAACTTAGTATACTGAGTTTTTCACATTTTTTAAAACTTATTTGTTTATCATATTTCTCTTTTTTATCATATTATGTGTGCGCACGCAATTTATTCATCAAATTCACAAAATAATAATCGCAGCATCTTCCAAATTAAATAATAAATAATAAACGTAATATAACGAAAAAAAAGAGAAATTGAAAAAATAAATGAATATAAAACATAATAAATAATAAATAATAAACATAATATAACGGAAAAAAAAGAGAAATTAAAAAAATAAATGAATATAAAAAATAAAAGAAATGCCTTTTATTATTGTCAACTAGCATAAGAAATGAAAGATAGATATTTATTAAGATGACAAAGAAATAAAAGAAATGAAGATATAAAACATAATAAATAATAAATAATAAACATAATATAACGGAAAAAAAAGAGAAATTGAAAAAATAAATGAATATAAAAAATGTGTGGAAAACAGTATACTGAGTTTTTCAAAAAATTTTTTTACTTATTTGTTTATCATATTCCTCTTTTTTATTAAATTATGTGTTTTAACCTGTATATAATAAAACAAAAAGAGAAATCAAATAAATAGATACATCTAAAAAAATGTGGGGAAAACTTAGTATACTGAGTTTTTCACATTTTTTTTTTACTTATTTGTTTATCATATTTCTCTTTTTTATCATATTATGTGTGCGCACGCAATTTATTCATCAAATTCACAAAATAATAATCGCAGCATCTTCCAAATTAAATAATAAATAATAAACGTAATATAACAAAAAAAAAGAGAAATAGAAAAAATAAATGAATATAAAACATAATAAATAATAAATAATAAACATAATATAACGGAAAAAAAAGAGAAATTAAAAAAATAAATGAATATAAAAAATAAAAGAAATGGCTTCTATTATTGTCAACTAGCATAAGAAATGAAAGATAGATATTTATTAAGATGACAAAGAAATAAAAGAAATTAAGATATAAAACATAATAAATAATAAATAATAAACACAATATAACGGAAAAAAAAGAGAAATTGAAAAAATAAATGAATATAAAAAATGTGTGGAAAACAGTATACTGAGTTTTTCACATTTTTTTTTAACTTATTTGTTTATCATATTCCTCTTTTTTATTACATTATGTGTTTTACCCTGTATATAATAAAACAAAAAGAGAAATCAAATAAATAGATAAATCTAAAAAAATGTGGGGAAAACTTAGTATACTGAGTTTTTCACATTTTTTTTACTTATTTGTTTATCATATTTCTCTTTTTTTATCATATTATGTGTGCGCACACAATTTATTCATCAAATTCACAAAATAATAATCGCAGCATCTTCCAAATTAAATAATAAATAATAATCGTAATATAACAAAAAAAAGAGAAATTGAAAAAGTAAATGAATATAAAACATAATAAATAATAAATAATAAACATAATATAACGGAAAAAAAAGACAAATTAAAAAAATAAATGAATATAAAAAATAAAAGAAATGGCTTCTGTTATTGTCAAGTAGCATAAGAAATGAAAGATAGATATTTATTAAGATGACAAAGAAATAAAAGAAATTAAGATATAAAACATAATAAATAATAAATAATAAACATAATATAACGGAAAAAAAAGAGAAATTGAAAAAATAAATGAATATAAAAAATGGGTGGAAAAAATGTGGCGAAAAATTAGTATACTGAGTTTTTCACATTTTTTTTAACTTATTTGTTTATCATATTTCTCTTTTTTATCATATCATGTGTGCGCACGCAATTTATTCATCAAATTCACAAAATAATAATCGCAGCATCTTCCAAATTGCACGTAATTACATAACAATATCACATTTCAAAGTCATTATTACAAATGAATGTTCATAATGTTCATGACACATTAATTCCAATGCACAACAGAGCTTGATAATCGTGTCAGAGCCTGATTTAAAGCGCCAGGATCGCATCAAAGCGTAATAAAGTTCAATAAAGCCTAATAAAACGTATCAAAGCGTGATTTAAAGCGTATCAAAGCGGCATCGAATCGTGAGGAACGGTAATTCGTCCCCCCAAAGCGGCAACTAATTCGTATCAGAGCGTATCAAAGCATAACATTTCTTCGGAGATCGGGATATTCGTGGAAAAATAAGTATCAAAATGAGGTGCAATTTTTCTAATGGAAGAAACCGCTGTTCGAAATGTGTCCACTGGATGTCGCAATAGTAATGTAAGTGTAACTAACGTCACACATGCCACTGTGTATAGGTGATTTTAGCACCCTCTGGATTGGCTATCGGGTTGGCAGCAGATGGCGGCAGACTGATGCAGTAGCAACTCGTGTATTCATTGTAAATTATCGACTCAATAGATAGAATAACGAAACGGTAGACCAGGGGTAGGGAACCTATGGCTCTAGAACCAGATGTGGCTCTTTTGATGACTGCACCAGGCTCTCAGATAAATCTTAGCTGACATTGCTTAACGCGATAAGTAATGAATAATTTCGCTGGTAATCACAGTGTTAAAAATAGCCACGTATCAACCAGACTACAAAGCCATCAGCAAAACCATACAGCACCCGAAGTCGCATTAATGGTAGGAAGTATTTTATTTATTATTGGTTACCTTCAGAACAACAATGTTATTAAAAAGAATAAGAGACTTATTATACTCTTTAGTTGTATTCAGTGTTAAAGAATATGATATGGCTCTCACGGAAAATACATTTTTGAATATTTGGCTTTTATGGCTCTCTCAGCCAAAAAGGTTCCCGACCCCTGCGGTAAAATATCATCTTTGTATTAGTAGGAGTTCCATGCAGCACTCACAATTGGTTGAACGCACGATGCGCACCCTGAACTCCATTGTAAAAAGGCATCTTTCTACATTTGCTGTGTTTGTTCAAATTGTTTTTGTATCTAAATCTACCGTGTTGACATTGGTTAATTTTGTCGTTATGTTACCTCGGTTTCGGCTACGGTGTCATTTTGATAATTGCTTTGTTTATATTTTGATTGTAATAAATGAATGTGTTGTGGCAGTTAAAGTTAAAGTACCAATGATTGTCACACACACACACTAGGTGTGGCGAAATTATCCTCTGCATTTGACCCATCACCCTTGATCACCCCCTGGGAGGTGAGGGGAGCAGTGAGCAGCAGCGGTGGCCGCGCCCGGGAATCATTGTTGGTGATTTAACCCCCAATTCCAACCCTTGATGCTGAGTGCCAAGCAGGGAAGTAATGTGTCCCATTTTTTATAGTTTTTGGTATGACTCGGCCGGGGTTTGAACTCACAACCTACCCATCTCAGGGCGGACACTTGCAGATGTCATTAATGCGGCAGGTTTGACGAAACAAAAACTTTTAACGGTAAACCGCCAACATGAGAATGCTAAAACAGGAAGCGCTTAAAGTTTAACGGTGTGGAGGTTGCCCTCCAGTGGGTTCCTCAGACCACCAAACACTGCCATGAGAGCACGGATCAGGGTTATGACACTGTTTTATTTTTATTAATTCGTTCAGGGGTTTGCTTTCCAGCAACTGTCTTCTCGTGTCCGTCTCTCGCTCGCTCTCACGCCAGCTCCAACAACGTGTCTCATGCCGGCTGCTGCTAATAAAGGCAACAGGTGATTGGATAACAAGGCCCACCTGGGCCATCTACGCACCTGTCGCTGTCTTTGAGGCCGGTCCTGGCTTTGCAATCAGCTAAACAGACTTAGTTTTGGTTATATTGTAAAACTTACAAGCGTTGCTTGGAGTGATGAATGAAGAATCCAAATGAGTAGAAACGCTATGGAATGGTTTACTTATCAGCTAAGAAGACTCTATAACACCGCGGTGACGTTTTGGTGAATTTACGGAACTGAAACAAAAACAATGCCATTGTAAGTTAATACTAAAACAGACACTTGTAAACGTGTTGGCATATTCACTAATGCTAACGACGCTCGTTTGATTACATTGCGATAGCACGCACGAATATGCGTGAAAACACTCCCACAGACATCACACATGGAGCACTTTAGTATGTATGAATTGTTTTAGTTACATTGTAAAACTTACAAACGTTGCTTGGAGCGCTGAATGAGGAATCTATATGAGTAGAAACGCTATGGACGGGTTTACGTATCAGCTCCAACAACGCGTCTCACGCCGGCTGCTGCTAATAAAGGCGACAGGTGATTAGATAACAAGTGAAGTGAAGTGAATTATATTTATATAGCGCTTTTCTCTAGTGACTCAAAGCGCTTTACATAGTGAAACCCAATATCTAATTTACATTTAAACCAGTGTGGGTGGCACTGGGAACAGGTGGGTAAAGTGTCTTGCTAATGCTAACGACGCCAGTTTGATTACATTGCGATAGCACGCACGAATATGCGTGAAAACACTCCCACAGACATCACACATGGATCACTTTAGTATGTATGAATTGTTTTAGTTACATTATAAAACTTACAAACGTTGCTTGGAGCGCTGAATGAGGAATCTATATGAGTAGAAACGCTATGGACGGGTTTACGTATCAGCTCCAACAGCGTGTCTCACTCCGGCTGCTGCTAATAAAGGCGACAGGTGATTAGATAACAAGTGAAGTGAAGTGAAGTGAATTATATTTATATAGCGCTTTTCTCTAGTGACTCAAAGCGCTTTACATAGTGAAACCCAATATCTAATTTACATTTAAACCAGTGTGGGTGGCACTGGGAACAGGTGGGTAAAGTGTCTTGCTAATGCTAACGACGCCAGTTTGATTACATTGCGATAGCACGCACGAATATGCGTGAAAACACTCCCACAGACATCACACATGGAGCACTTTAGTATGTATGAATTGTTTTAGTTACATTGTAAAACTTACAAACGCTGCTTGGAGCGCTGAATGAGGAATCTATATGAGTAGAAACGCTATGGACGGGTTTACGTATCAGCTCCAACAACGTGTCTCACTCCGGCTGCTGCTAATAAAGGCGACAGGTGAGTAGATAACAAGTGAAGTGACGTGAAGTGAATTATATTTATATAGCGCTTTTCTCTAGTGACTCAAAGCGCTTTACATAGTGAAACCCAATATCTAATTTACATTTAAACCAGTGTGGGTGGCACTGGGAACAGGTGGGTAAAGTGTCTTGCTAATGCTAACGACGCCAGTTTGATTACATTGCGACAGCACGCACGAATATGCGTGAAAACACTCCCACAGACATCACACATGGAGCACTTTAGTATGTATGAATTGTTTTAGTTACATTGTAAAACTTACAAACGCTGCTTGGAGCGCTGAATGAGGAATCGATATGAGTAGAAACGCTATGGACGGGTTGACGTATCAGCTCCAACAACGTGTCTCACGCCGGCTGCTGCTAATAAAGGCGACAGGTGATTAGATAACAAGTGAAGTGAAGTGAAGTGAATTATATTTATATAGCGCTTCTCTCTAGTGACTCAAAGCGCTTTACATAGTGAAACCCAATATCTAATTTACATTTAAACCAGTGTGGGTGGCACTGGGAACAGGTGGGTAAAGTGTCTTGCCCAAGGACACAACGGCAGTGACTAGGATGGCGGAAGCGGAAATCGAACCTGGAACCCTCAAGTTGCTGGCACGGCCACTCTACCAACCGAGCTATGCCGTCCCAACAAGGCCCCCCCGGGCCTTCTGCGCACCTGTCGCTGTCTTCGAGGCCGGTCCTGGCACACCCCGTACCGCGGCAGGCCCGCAGGCCACGCCCCCCCTCCACAAACAGCTTTGTAAAAGTTAATTGTGTGTTTTTTTTTTTAAATGGGCTTTTTTGAAACTGCGCCAAATTTGTTTCCTCGGCAACTAACTTCAAGTGTTTTGCCAAGAGGATTATTTGTCATATGAACATTTTCAGAATGTGCGTGTTCTATTTTTGGCCAAAGTAAGACAAAGAAAACCATCTGAAGTTGTCTTTGTTTTTGAGTTATCACGCCCCGATTTTCCTCCGTGTGGCTAAAATGAGTTTGACACCCCTCCTATAGACGCACTATAACTTTGTTCTATGTGCACAAGATGCATCATCGACTCGGTGGCAATTTATCTGCTGAATTTCCTCTCCTCTCCTGGGACCGCAATCCTGACTTCATGTCATAAAGAAGCGGAGCAGCTGTCAGAATCACACGAATGATTGATATTTCCCCTCCCAAAATATGGAGCAGTCCTGGTGCGACACTGATTCATCACCAACGCCTTGTCAAAGTCAGAAGTAGCAATCAGGATTATAATAATAATAATAATAATAATACCTGGGATTTATATAGCGCTTTGTTCATGTTCTCTCTCGGGATCCCCATCCTGCAGGACTACTCAGGGGCCAACTCTGTCCCAGGAACGACACCATACCGGGCCCCCAATTCAGTTCCAAACTCAGGAGACCACATCTACGCAAGGGTGTGGATCGGGCGTGCCCAAACTCTTTGCTTACAAGGGCCGAAGTGAAAATGTGCCAAGCAACAACAACACCAGGCCTGGCCCCTAACCAATCTGGCGCCCTAGGCAAGATTTTAGGTGGTGCCCCCCCCGACATCGGCAGTGAAGTGTATATACTCACAAGAAACCGAATAGCTTTGTCTTCGCCCTTTTTTTTTTTACTTAAAGACAGCAAATTAACATATTATATGAGAATGTTATGTTATGATTATCTTTAACCGAATCACAGCAGTGCTCATATTAAAAAAACAGCATTCCCTCTCATGTGATATTGCTTAATTAACATTAATGATGTGCACTTTAACAACTAGCCTTACCACTCTACGTAATATATAAAGGGGTGGAAAAGTGACTATTACCTGCAGGGCAAACATCAGCTAACCAGAAGGCAATAACTGTCATGTCTGTGTTAATCATGTTTTTGTTTTGCTTGGGTTTTGGGCTCTTTTTTTAGTTCCTGGTTGCACTTCCTTGTTTGGTTTGGTTTCCATGGTCACCCATTAGTTTTCACCTGTCTTGTCACGCACCTGTTTCACATCCTCATGTCACGCACCTGTCTCACATCCTCATGTCACGCACCTGTCTCACGTTTTCACTAATCATGTCACCAGTATTTAAGGCCATTGTTGCCTTCATGATCCATGCTGCTCTTCCTTTTGCCCCTCTTGTCATGTCAAGTAAGTTTTGTTATTGTTCATACTTATAAACATGTTAGCATAGCCACTAATGCTAACGATGCTAGCTTGATTATATTGCAATAGCACGCACACATATGCACGAAAACACTCCCACATACATCACACATGGGACGCTTTAGTAAGTAAAACTTACAAACGTTGCTCGGAGCGCTGAATGAAGATTCCATATGAGTAGAACGCTATGGACGGGTTTACTTATCAGCTAAGAAGACGCGATAACACCACGGTGACGTTTTGGTGAATTTACGAAACTGAAACAGTAGAAAAATAATGCCATTGTAAGTTAATAATGCTAACACAGACACTTGTAAACATGTTAGCATATTCACTAATGCTAACGATGCTAGCTTGAGTACATTGCGATACCACACACAAATATGCACAAAAACACTCCCACGCACATCACACATGGGACGCTTTAGTAAGTAAGAATTGTTTTAGTTATATTGTAAAACTTAAAAACGTTGCTCGGAGCGATGAATGAAGAATCCATATGAGTAGAAACGCTATGGACGGGTTTACTTATCAGCTAAGCAGACTCAATAACACCACTGGGACGTTTTGGTGAATTTACGAAACTGAAACAATACAAAAAGAATGCCATTGTAAGTTAATACTAACACAGACACTTGTAAACATGTTAGCATATTCACTAATGCTAACAATGCTAGCTTGATTACATTGGGTTTTGGGCTCTTTTTTTAGTTCCTGGTTGCACTTCCTTGTTTGGTTTGGTTTCCATGGTCACCCATTAGTTTTCACCTGTCTTGTCACGCACCTGTTTCACATCCTCATGTCACGCACCTGTCTCACGTTTTCACTAATCATGTCACCAGTATTTAAGGCCATTGTTGCCTTCATGATCCATGCTGCTCTTCCTTTTGCCCCTCTTGTCATGTCAAGTAAGTTTTGTTATTGTTCATAGTTTTTTGCCTTTGTGCTAGTGTTTTGTTTTCATAGTCTAGTTTTGTACTTCCGCCATTGTGCGCGCCGTTTGTTTATCCCCCTTTTGAGCCTTTTTTGAGTTAATATATTAAACATAATCCTCACCTGCACGCCACGTTTGGTCCAATTCCTTTGCACCACGGGAGAACAAACCACGCCACAGACCAAGTCTTGACAATAACAATGTCAACAAAAAACAACCTGCTTAAAAGATCTAGTACAAATGTCCCTGAGGAATGTGAGGTGGGAGTACTGTAATTACCTAACGGTACATTATTATTTTCCATAACAATTTAGCCCCCTCCACAATATTAACCCGGCGTTAAAACAGAACTAGCTAATTATTGATTAGCAATTGCCGAATCATGTAACATTAGCTTAATGCTAAAAAGCCAGGTTACTATCACATTCTGTAACAGACAAATAATTTCATGTAGGCTAACGTTACCTACCTGCTACCTCTGTCTTTTTCTCGTTTCTCCTCCACTTCTTTTCTCTTTTTTCTTCCCTGGGCACCTGACAGTTTTGGCCGTTTTGACATCTTGTGTTGATTTTTTTGATGTGGTAAGAGTCATGATACGGGAAGGGAGGGGGCGCACCGTGCGGGGAGATGGGTGGGGCGGGGGCGTAATGTTGTAACAAATAATATTTCCATTAAATAGGCTTTACTTTGCATTTTAATTAACGTGGGATTATTTTTTGTATTTAGAAATAATAGTATTAACTTTTTTTTTTCTTTTTTTTCTCCAACATTTGTGGCACTGGCGTGGCGCCCCCTGATGGACGGCGCCCTTAGCATTTGCCTACACGGCCTATGCCACGGGCCGGCCCTGAACAACACAATGTAGCCTCATATAGAACTATTAGGTAGTGGAGTCAGACCATGTGCCGAATTCAGGTAACATGAAACATCTTTTATGTACAAACCCCAAAACCAGTGAAGTTGGCACGTTGTGTAATTCGTTAATAAAAACAGAATACAATGATTTGTAAAAAAAAAATCCTTATATTCAATTGAATAGACTGCAAAGACAAGATATTTAACGTTCACACTGAGAAAGTTGTTTTTTTTCCCGCAAATAATCATTAACTTAGAATTTGCAAAAAAGTTGTCACAGGGGCATAATCACCACTGTGTTACATGGCCTTTCCTTTTAACAACACTCAGTAAAGGTTTGGGAACTGAGGAGACACATTTTTGAAGTGGAATTCTTTCCCATTCTTGCTTGATGTACAGCTTAAAGGCCTACTGAAATGAAATGTTCTTATTTAAACGGGAATAGCAGATCCATTCTATGTGTCATACTTGATCATTTCGCGATATTGCCATATTTTTGCTGAAAGGATTTAGTAGAGAACATCGACGATAAAGTTCGC
>NC_084745.1:52190213-52222713 GCF_033978785.1 Entelurus aequoreus
TTGTAAAACTTACAAACGTTGCTCGGAGCGATGAATGAAAGAATCCATATGAGTAGAAACGCTATGGACGGGTTTACTTATCAGCTAAGCAGACTCAATAACACCACTGGGACGTTTTGGTGAATTTACGAAACTGAAACAATACAAAAATAATGCCATTGTAAGTTAATAATACTAACACAGACACTTGTAAACATGTTAGCATATTCACTAATGCTAACAATGCTAGCTTGAGTACATTGCGATAATACGCACAAAATGCACGAATACACTCCCACGCACATCACACATGGGACGCTTTAGTAAGTAAGAATTGTTTTAGTTATATTGTAAAACTTACAAACGTTGCTCGGAGCGATGAATGAAAGAATCCATATGAGTAGAAACGCTATGGACGGGTTTACTTATCAGCTAAGAAGACCCGATAACACCACGGTGACGTTTTGGTGAATTTACGAAACTGGAACAGTAGAAAAAGAATGCCATTGTAAGTTAATACTAACACAGACACTTGTAAACGTGTTAGCATATTCACTAATGCTAACGATGCTAGCTTGAGTACATTGCGATACCACACACAAATATGCACGAAAACACTCCCACGCACATCACACATGGGACGCTTTAGTAAGTAAGAATTGTTTTAGTTATATTGTAAAACTTAAAAACGTTGCTCGGAGCGCTGAATGAAGAATACATATTAGTAGAAACGCTATGGACGGGTTTACTTATCAGCTAAGCAGACTCAATAACACCACTGGGACGTTTTGGTGAATTTACGAAACTGAATCAATACCAAAAGAATGGCATTTTAAGGTAATACTAACACAGACCCTTATAAACGTGTTAGCATATTCACTAATGCTAATGATGCTAGCTTGAGTACATTGCGATACCACGCACAAATATGCATGAAAACACTCCCACAGACATCACACATGGGACGCTTTAGTAAGTATGAATTGTTTTAGTTACATTGTAAAACTTACAAACGTTGCCCGGAGCGATGAATGAAAGAATCCATATGAGTAGAAACGCTATGGACGGGTTTACTTCCGGTTCAAGGCACGAAACAGGAAATACATTTTCAAGCCACTTTTTCAGCGTCTGTGGGTGCAACATTAAAACACGTCGTTGAATACACGGCCGTGAGCGAAGAAAAATCCGTAGACTCGCCGCACCGTTTTATGAGCAGGGTTCAAAGCGTTGGGCAAAAAAGTAGATGAGCTCGGGCCCAGCGAAGCCGGTGGTGTGTCTGGGTGTTGTCGATAAATGGCTCTGGCTTTGCATAGTAGAGTTTTAACTTGCACTTACAGATGTAGCGACACACTGTAGTTACTGACAGTGCTTTTCTGAAGTGTTCCTGAGCCCATGTGGCGATATCCTTTACACATTGATGTCCTCCAGCTTGGATCGACGCTCTTGCCTTTGCAGATATCGGTGACGTCGAGGCGGATGGAAAGTGAATTTCCGTTACATTACATATATACTTGCAGTGTGTATATTGTACATATTACATATTGTTATGAAGGTGTCTGTTACTACATTATATATATACTTGCAGTGTGTATATTGTACATATTACATATTGTTATGAAGGTGTCTGTTACTACATTATATATATACTTGCAGTGTGTATATTGTACATATTACATATTGTTATGAAGGTGTCTGTTACTACATTATATATATACTTGCAGTGTGTATATTTTACATATTACATATTGTTATGAAGGTGTCTGTTACTACATTATATATATACTTGCAGTGTGTATATTGTACATATTACATATTGTTATGAAGGTGTCTGTTACTACATTATATATATACTTGCAGTGTGTATATTGTACATATTACACATTGTTATGAAGGTGTCTGTTACTACATTATATATATACTTGCAATGTGTATATTGTACATATTACATATTGTTATGAAGGTGTCTGTTACTACATTATATATATACTTGCAGTGTGTATATTGTACATATTACATATTGTTATGAAGGTGTCTGTTCTGTTACTACATTATATATATATACTTGCAGTGTGTATATTGTACATATTACATATTGTTATGAAAGTGTCTGTTACTACATTATATATATACTTGCAGTGTGTATATTATACATATTACATATTGTTATGAAGGTGTCTGTTACTACATTGTATATATACTTGCAGTGTGTATATTGTGCATAGTACATATTGTTATGAAGGTGTCTGTTACTACATTATATATATACTTGCAGTGTGTATATTGTACATATTACATATTGTTATGAAAGTGTCTGTTACTACATTATATATATACTTGCAGTGTGTATATTGTACATATTACACATTGTTATGAAGGTGTCTGTTACTACATTATATATATATACTTGCAGTGTGTATATTGTACATATTACATATTGTTATGAAAGTGTCTGTTACTACATTATATATACTTGCAGTGTGTATATTGTACATATTACATATTGTTATGAAGGTGTCTGTTACTACATTATATATATACTTGCAGTGTGTATATTATATATTGCTTTTTGAAGGTGTCTGTTACTACATTATATATACTTGCAGTGTGTATATTGTACATATTACATATTGTTATGAAGGTGTCTGTTACTACATTATATATATACTTGCAGTGTGTATATTGTACATATTACATATTGTTATGAAGGTGTCTGTTACTACATTATATATATACTTGCAGTGTGTATATTGTACATATTACATATTGTTATGAAGGTGTCTGTTACTACATTATATATATACTTGCAGTGTGTATATTGTACATATTACATATTGTTATGAAGGTGTCTGTTACTACATTATATATATACTTGCAGTGTGTATATTGTACATATTACATATTGTTGTGAAGGTGGCTGTTACTACATTATATATATACTTACAGTGTGTATATTGTACATATTACATATTGTTATGAAGGTGTCTGTTACTACATTATATATATACTTGCAGTGTGTATATTGTACATATTACATATTGTTATGAAGGTGTCTGCTACTACATTATATATACTTGCAGTGTGTATATCGTACATATTACATATTGTTATGAAGGTGTCTGTTACTACACGATATATATACTTGCAGTGTGTATATTGTACATATTACATATTGTTATGAAGGTGTCTGTTACTACATTATATATATACTTGCAGTGTGTATATTGTACATATTACACATTGTTATGAAGGTGTCTGTTACTACATTATATATATACTTTCAGTGTGTGTATTGTACATATTTAATATTGTTATGAAGGTGTCTGTTACTACATTATATATATACTTACAGTGTGTATATTGTACATATTACATATTGTCATGAAGGTGTCTGTTACTACATTATGTATATACTTGAAGTGTGTATATTGTACATATTACATATTGTTATGAAGGTGTCTGTTACTACATTATATATATACTTGCAGTGTGTATATTGTACATATTACATATTGTTATGAAGGTGTCTGTTACTACATTATATATATATATACTTGCAGTGTGTATATTATACATATTACATATTGTTATGAAGGTGTCTGTTACTACATTATATATATACTTGCAGCGTGTATATTGTACACATTACATATTGTTATGAAGGTGTCTGTTACTACATTATATATATACTTGCAGTGTGTATATTGTACATATTACATATTGTTGTGAAGGTGTCTGTTACTACATTATATATATACTTACAGTGTGTATATTGTACATATTACATATTGTTATGAAGGTGTCTGTTACTACATTATAAATATACTTGCAGTGTGTGTATTGTACATATTACATATTGTTATGAAGGTGTCGATGATGTAAACATAGGGACACAGGCTAGTGATCACAGTGCTGCTACAAATAAATTGTCCGTGTTAGCACTTATATTAACAAGATCACTAATACCAGTTAGTATTCAAGTCACCAAATGTTTATGGAGTATTGTTGGCGTTTTTTGAATGGTTTTAATGAGATTTTATGGGGGAACTAGAGGAGCTTCCATTGGGTCCGTTGTAAGCTGACTTTGACTTACGTTTATTTAATATTCTGAATTTAGTAACTGTAACTAGTTACTTTTTTAAAGGAAGCTGACCAAAACTGATCAAAACATCCATAACGTGATTGACTAGGGATCAATCAAGGGTGTCGTCTCTTGATGCCTACAATATTCGACCTATTTTCTGGTGCAGCAAGACAATCGATGCTGTAGAAGGAACTCAGTTCAAAAGTCTCCAGAAAAGGTTTTCCGTGTCATCCGTGAACATTAATTACAATATCCAAATCTGTCAAAGTGGAAGAAGGGAGGAGTTCAGTATAAGGTTGGTGCCTCAGAAGTTAAGGACGGCTCTATTTGTATTCCGCTCGGAAAACTCCGGTCGCATGATTCAAGGCGGATGCTCCATGTCTGACCTCCCGCGCCGCGTCCCTGATGGACTCACTCTGAACTGGGCCTCTGCTGATAAGGCCAATGAAGGTCTTGCTGGAAGTCAGTGGGAGATTGTCATGTGCCGACTGATTGACTATGTTGCTGTTTCTGTGGAGGTCTTGCCAGTTTGTAGCTAATGTGATACGGGAGAGTTTCCATGGATGTTCTCAGTCATCCAGGTCTTTGTAGTCTTAGGGCCTTCAATACATCCCGACTGGACTGTTCGGTTGGTCTTAGAAGACGTTTGGCCTTTCATGCTCATGGACCTAGATTGGTCAGATCTGGTCTAGCGGCTGGTGCCAATACCTCAGTAGGCTTCATCAGTTCATGCTCATAGACTGAGATTAATCAAATCTAGTCTCAGACCTAGATTGGTCAGATCTAGTCAAGCAGCTGGTTCCAATACCTCAGTAGGTTCCATCGGTTCATGCTCACAGACTTAGATTGGTCAGATATTGTCTTATACTCAGATTGGTCGGATCTAGTCTTAGACTTAGATTGGTCAGATCTCGTCTTATACTCAAATTGGTCAGATCTAGTCCAGCAGCTGGTGCCAATAGGTCAGTAGGCTTCATCAGTTCATGCTCACAGACTGAGATTAGTCAAATCTAGTTTTAGACCTAGATTGGTCAGATCTCGTCTTATACTCAAATTGGTCAGATCTAGTCTTAGAGTCGGATTGATCAGATTTAGTCTTAGACTTAGATTGTTCAGATCTAGTCTTAGAGTTGGATTGGTCAGATTTAGTCTTAGACTTAGATTGGTCAAAGCTCGTCTTAGACATAGATTGGTCAGATCTCGTCTTGGACTTAGATTGGTCAGATTTAGTCTAGACTTAGATTGGTCAGATCTAGTCTTAAAATTAGATTGGTCAGATCTAGTCTTAGACTCAGATTGGTCAGATCAAGTCTTAGACGTAGATTGGTCAGACCAAGTCTTAGACTTAGATTGTTCAGATCTAGTCTCGGACTTAGATTGGTCAGATCTAGTCTTAGACTTAAATTGGTCAGATCTATTCTTAATCTTACATTGGTAAAATCTAGTCTTAGTCTTAGATTGGTCAGATCTAGCTTTAAACTTAGACTGGTCAGATCTAGCCTTAGTCGTGGATTGGTCAGATCTAGCCTTAGACTTAGATTGGTCAGATCTAGTCTTAGACTTAGATTGGTCAGTTCTCGTCTTATACTCAAATTGGTCAGATCTAGTCTTGGATTTAGATTGGTCAGATCTAGTCTTAGACTTAGATTGGTCAGATCTAGTCTTGGACTTAGCTTGGTCAGATCTCGTCTTAGAGTTGGATTGGTCAGATTTAGTCTTAGACTTAGATTGGTCAGAGCTCGTCTTAGACATAGATCGGTCAGATCTCGTCTTGGACTTAGAATGGTCAGATCTAGTCTAGACTTAGATTGGTCAGATCTAGTCTTAGACTTAGATTGGTCGGATCTAGTCTTAGACTTAGATTGGTCAGATCTAGTCTTAAACTTAGATTGGTCAGATTTAGTCTTAATCTTAGATTGGTCAAATCTAGTCTTAGTATTAGATTGGTCAGATCTAGCCTTAAACTTAGACTGGTCAGATCTAGCCTTAGTCATGGATTGGTCAGATCTTGCCTTAGACTTAGATTGGTTAGATCTAGTCTTAGACTTAGATTGGTCAGATCTCGTTTTATACTCAAATTGGTCAGATCTAGTCTTGGACTTAGATTGGTCAGATTTAGTCTTGGACTTAGCTTGGTCAGATCTCGTCTTAGGGTTGGATTGGTCAGATTTAGTCTTAGACTTAGATTGGTCAGAGCTTGTCTTAGACATAGATCGGTCAGATCTCGTCTTGGACTTAGATTGGTCAGATCTAGTCTAGACTTAGATTGGTCAGATCTAGTCTTAGACTTAGATTGGTCAGATCTAGTCTTAGACTTGGATTGGTCAGATCTAGTCTTAGACTTAAGTGAAGTGAAGTGAAGTGAAGTATATTTATATAGCGCTTTTCTCTAGTGACTCAAAGCGCTTTACATAGTGAAACCCAATATCTAAGTTACATTTAAACCAGTGTGGGTGGCACTGGGAGCAGGTGGGTAAAGTGTCTTGCCCAAGGACACAACGGCAGTGACTAGGATGGCGGAAGCGGGGATCGAACCTGCAACCCTCAAGTTGCTGGCACGGCCGCTCTACCAATCGAGCTATACCGCCCTACCACCAACTTAAATTGGTCAGATCTAGTCTTAGACTTAGATTGGTTGAATCTAGTCTTAGACTTAGATTGGACAGATCTAGTCTTAATCTTAGATTGGTAAAATCTAGTCTTAGTCTTAGATTGGTCAAATCTAGTCTTAGTCTTAGATTGGTCAGATATAGCCTTAAACTTAGACTGCTCAGATCTAGCCTTAGTCGTGGATTGGTCAGATCTAGCCTTAGACTTAGATTGGTCAGATCTCGTGTGAGACATTAATTGGTCATATCTCGTCTTAGACTTAGATTGGTCAGATCTAGTCTTAGACTTAAATTGGTCGGATGTAATCTAGCAGCTGGTGCCAATACCTCAGCAGGCTTCATCGGTTCATGCTCACAGACTTATCTTGGTCAGATCGAGTCACATCAGATTAGATCTGAACAATCTAAGTCTTAAGACTCGATCCGACTAATGAGCATGAACTACTCGGATGAGAGGCCAAGCGTCTTCCGAGACAAACCACACAGTCCAGTGGCGATGGACTGAATGCCCCTGAGAGTCGTGTGTACAGATTTAGACCCGGAGCCACCTGGTGGGCTCGTCACGCTGCTTCCGTGTGCCAGAGAGGAGCAGTCGGCCACATGCATGAATTATGAACGGGGACGCAGATGACTCCCTCCCAAGCTGTGGCCCGTGGAGTGCAGTGAGGAGGCAGAAATAACGAGGCAGTCGCGGCCTCTGGGAGATGTCGGCCCAACCTTTCACTTCGTCCCGCAAACCTCCGCCGTTACGAAACGGGGACCCCACTCGCCCCTCTTGAAATGGCGGGCGCTAAATAACACCGTGTCTTGTTTCTCTCTTCCAAACAGATTTCACGTTCAATTGAGCTTGAAAATGCCGGGTGGTTTCGTTGCCGACATGCTTCACCTCCTTCACGTTTTCCATTCACCGAGCCTCTTTTTTCTGGCTGCAGACTTCAGCGAGAGCGTGCCAAGGATGCCAGAGTGCTAGCGCTGGCAGCTGGACACTCAGGTGGGCCACTTTCTCCCTTTTTCTCCGGGCTTGTTTGAAAAGTGCATGTTATGTAACCTTATCAGAAGCTTTTCCTGCTGTGGGCTCCGGATCCACAGTCCCGCAGATACGATCCATTAGGAGAAAGTACCAAACGGGATTTCTGTCATGTTCAATTCCTTCTCTGTTCTTGGACGACCAGGACTCTTATTACTCCCAGTTCCTAGGATTATGCAGAAACTTGATTTTCATGCTAAATTATGGATACATATGCGAGCAGGAACCCATTACAGCACCGGTGTCAAACCCAAGGCCCGGGGGCCAGATCTGGCCCGCCACATCCTATTGTGGACCTCAAAAACCTGCAGAACACAAGAATACTTACATTGGTCAGATCTCGTCTTAGACTTAGATTGGTCAGATCTCGTCTTAGACTTAGATGGGTCAGATCTCGTCTTAGACTTAGATGGGTCAGATCTAGTCTTAGACTTAGATTGGTCAGATCTCGTCTTAGACTTAGATGGGTCAGATCTAGTCTTACACTTAGATTGGTCAGAGCTAGTCTTTGACTTTGATTGGTCAGATCTAGTCTCAGACTTATATTGGCCAGATCTTGTCTCAGACTTAGATTTGTCAGATCTAGTCTTAGACTTAGATTGGTCAGATCTAGTCTTATACTTAGATTGGTCAGAGCTAGTCTTTGACTTTGATTGGTCAGATCTAGTCTCAGACTTATATTGGCCAGATCTTGTCTCAGACTTAGATTTGTCAGATCTAGTCTTAGACTTAGATTGGTCAGATCTAGTCTTAGACTTAGATTGGTCGGATCTAGTCTTAGACTTAGATTGTTCAGATCTAGACTTAGACTTAGATTAGTCAGATCTAGTCTTACACTTAGATTGGTCGGATCTAGTCTTTGACTTTGATTGGTCAGATCTAGTCTCAGACTTAGATTGGCCAGATCTTGTCTCAGACTTAGATTTGTCAGATCTAGTTTTAGACTTAAATTGGTCAGATCTCGTCTTAGACTTACATTGGTCAGATCTGGTCTTAGACTTAGATTGGTCAGATCTAGTTTTAGACTTAGATTGGTCAGATCTAGTCTTAGACTTAGATTGGTCAGATCTAGTCTTAGACTTAGATTGGTCAGATCTAGTCTTATACTTAGATTAGTCAGATCTAGTCTTAGACTTAGATTGGTCAGATCTAGTCTTTGACTTTGATTGGTCAGATCTAGTCTCAGACTTAGATTGGCCAGATCTTGTCTCAGACTTAGATTTGTCAGATCTAGTCTTAGACTTAGATTGGTCAGATCTCGTCTTAGACTTAGATTGGTCAGATCTAGTCTTAGACTTAGATTGGTCGGATGTAATCTAGCAGCTGGTGCCAATACCTCAGCAGGCTTCATCGGTTCATGCTCACAGACTTATCTTGGTCAGATCTAGTCACATCAGATTAGATCTGAACAATCTAAGTCTTAAGACTCGATCCGACTAATGAGCACGAACTACTCGGATGAGAGGCCAAGCGTCTTCCGAGACAAACCACACAGTCCAGTGGCGATGGACTGAATGCCCCTGAGAGTCGTGTGTACAGATTTAGACCCGGAGCCACCTGGTGGGCTCGTCACGCTGCTTCCGTGTGCCAGAGAGGAGCAGTCGGCCACATGCATGAATTATGAATGGGGACGCAGATGACTCCCTCCCAAGCTGTGGCCCGTGGAGTGCAGTGAGGAGGCAGAAATAACGAGGCAGTCGCGGCCCCTGGGAGATGCCGGCCCAACCTTTCACTTCGTCCCGCAAACCTCCGCCGTTACGAAACGGGGACCCCACTCTTGAAATGGCGGGCGCTAAATAACACCGTGTCTTGTTTCTCTCTTCCAAACAGATTTCACGTTCAATTGAGCTTGAAAATGCTGGGTGGTTTTGTTGCCGACATGCTTCACCTCCTTCACGTTTTCCATTCACAGAGCCTCTTTTTTCTGGCTGCAGACTTCAGCGAGAGCGTGCCAAGGATGCCAGAGTGCTAGCGCTGGCAGCTGGACACTCAGGTGGGCCACTTTCTCCCTTTTTCTCCGGGCTTGTTTGAAAAGTGCATGTTATGTAACCTTATCAGAAGCTTTTCCTGCCGTGGGCTCCGGATCCACAGTCCCGCAGATACAATCCATTAGGAGAAAGAACCAAACGGGATTTCTGTCATGTTCAATTCCTTCTCTGTTCTTGGAATGCTAAAGGCTGACACGACCAGGACTCTTATTACTCCCAGTTCCTAGGATTATGCAGAAACTTGATTTTCATGCTAAATTATGGATACGTATGCGAGCAGGAACCCATTACAGCACAGGTGTCAAACCCAAGGCCCGGGGGCCAGATCTGGCCCGCCACATCCTATTGTGGCCCTCAAAAACCTGCAGAACACAAGAATACTTACATTGGTCATATCTCGTCTTAGACTTAGATTGGTCAGATCTCGTCTTAGACTTAGATGGGTCAGATCTGGTCTTAGACTTAGATTGGTCAGATCTCGTCTTAGACTTAGATTGGTCAGATCTCGTCTTAGACTTAGATGGGTCAGATCTAGTCTTAGACTTAGATTGGTCAGATCTCGTCTTAGACTTAGATGGGTCAGATCTAGTCTTACACTTAGATTGGTCAGAGCTAGTCTTTGACTTTGATTGGTCAGATCTAGTCTCAGACTAATATTGGCCAGATCTTGTCTCAGACTTAGATTTGTCAGATCTAGTCTTAGACTTAGATTGGTCAGATCTAGTCTTAGACTTAGATTGTTCAGATCTCATTTTAGACTTAGATTGGTCAGATCTAGTCTTAGACCTAGATTGGTCAGATCTCATCTTAGACTTAGATTGGTCAGATCTAGTCTTAGACTTAGATTGTTCAGATCTAGTCTTATACTTAGATTAGTCAGATCTAGTCTTAGACTTAGATTGGTCAGATCTAGTCTTTGACTTTGATTGGTCAGATCTAGTCTCAGACTTAGATTGGCCAGAACTTGTCTCAGACTTAGATTTGTCAGATCTAGTCTTAGACTTAGATTGGTCAGATCTAGTCTTAGACTTAGATTGTTCAGATCTCATCTTAGACTTAGATTGATCAGATCTAGTCTTAGACCTAGATTGGTCAGATCTCATCTTAGACTTAGATTGGTCAGATCTAGTCTTAGACTTAGTTTGGTCAGATCTTGTCTCAGACTTAGATTGGCCAGATATTGTCTCAGATTTAGATGGGTCAGATCTAGTCTTAGACTTAGATTGGTCAGATCTAGTCTTAGATTTAGATGGGTCAGATCTAGTCTTAGACTTAGATTGGTCAGATCTAGTCTTAGACTTAGATTGGTCAGATCTAGTCTTGGACTTAGATTGGTCAGATCTCGTCTTAGACTTAGATTGGTCAGATCTCGTCTTAGACTTAGATTGGTTTTTTTTTTGATTGAGACTTTTATTAGTAGGTTGCACAGTGAAGTACATATTCCGTACAATTGACCACTAAATGGTAACACCCGAATAAGTTTTTCAACTTGTTTAAGTCGGGGTCCACTTAAATTGATTCATGATACAGATATATACTATCATATATACTATCATCATAATACAGTCATCACACAAGATAATCACATTGAATTATTTACATTATTTACAATCAGGAGTGTGGAGGGGGGGTGGGGTGGGGGGGGGGTATGGACATCAAGTAGTGGACATAGAGAGAGAGAGAGAGAGAGAGAGAGAGAGAGAGAGAGAGAGAGAGAGAGAGAGAGAGAGAGAGAGAGAGAGAGAGAGAGAGATCAGAAGGCATAAGAAAAAGAATCTGCATTTGATTGTTTACATTTGATTATTAGCAATCCGGGGAGGGTGTTAGTTTAGGGTTGTAGCTGCCTGGAGGTGAACTTTTATTGCGGTTTTGAAGGAGGATAGAGATGCCCTTTCTTTTATACCTGTTGGGAGTGCATTCCACATTGATGTGGCATAGAAAGAGAATGAGTTAAGACCTTTGTTAGTTCGGAATCTGGGTTTAACGTGGTTAGTGGAGCACCCCCTGGTGTTGTGGTTATGGCGGTCATTTACGTTAAGGAAGTAGTTTGACATGTACTTCGGTATCAGGGAGGTGTAGCGGATTTTATAGACTAGGCTCAGTGCAAGTTGTTTAACTCTGTCCTCCACCTTGAGCCAGCCCACTTTAGAGAAGTGGGTAGGAGTGAGGTGGGATCTGGGGTGGAGGTCTAGAAGTAACCTGACTAGCTTGTTCTGAGATGTTTGGAGTTTAGATTTGAGGGTTTTGGAGGTGCTAGGGTACCAGGAGGTGCATGCGTAATCGAAAAAGGGTTGAACGAGAGTTCCCGCCAGAATCCTCAAGGTGCTTTTGTTGACCAGAGAGGAAATTCTGTAGAGAAATCTCGTTCGTTGGTTAACCTTTTTGATTACCTTGGTTGCCATTTTATCACAGGAAAGGTTAGCCTCTAGAATGGAACCTAGGTAGGTGACCTCATCTTTCCTGGTGATGACACTGTCACCTACTTTTATGGTGAAGTGATTGACTCTCTTAAGTTTGATGTGGGACCCAAACAGGATGGATTCTGTTTTACCCAAGTGGATGGATAGCTTGTTGTCAGCGAGCCAGGTGCAAATTCTACAGAGCTCAGCACTGAGGATTTTCTCCACCTGTGACTTGTCCTTGCCGGATACCAGCAGGGCAGAGTCATCCGCAAACAAAAACAATTCACAGTCACATGCCGATGACATGTCGTTTATGTATATTAGGAACAGTAAAGGTCCCAATATACTGCCTTGGGGGACTCCACAGTTCACCGAGAGGGGGGGGGACACGGTGCCGTTCACCTCTACCACCTGCTCCCTCCCCTCCAAGTAAGACTGCATCCAGCTCCAAGAGGTTTTGTTAAATCCGATTGCTCTGAGCTTATCCAACAGTATAGCGTGGTTAACGGTGTCAAAGGCCTTCTGAAGGTCCAGCATGACCATGCCGCAGTATTTGCCCGCGTCCACCTCATGTTTGATGTGGTCGGTCAGATAGAGAAGGCATGTGTCAGTGGAGTGGTTAGTTCTGAAGCCGGATTGGAATTTGTACATGAGTTTATTAGTGGCAAGGTAACTATCGACCTGTTCATAAACTATTTTCTCCATTACTTTCGAAATGGAGCTGAGAATAGAAACAGGTCGGTAGTTGCCAGGTTCCAATTTGCTTCCTTTTTTAAAGAGGGGAGTTACTCTTGCTATCTTAAAATCTTTTGGTACTTGGCCTTGTGTAATTGATAGGTTTATTATGTGCGTGATGATCGGGGCAATGATGGAGGCAGAGTCCCTGAGGAATCTGGAGGGAATATTATCAAGACCGGTGGCCTTGTTAGGGTGGAGCGCGCTCAATTTTTTAAACACCTCATCAGCTGTGACCATTTCTAATTTGAAATCATTGTTGGATACTCCTAGCTTTCTGTAGAAGGCTTTAATGTGTTCTACACCAAAGCGACCAGAGTGGTGGGACAGCTTGTTGACAAGAGTTGCAGCTATGCTGGTGAAAAAGGCGTTAAGTCTGCTAGCTACCTCCATTTTGTCTGTAATGAGGGAGTCACCCTCCTTGATGCTGATGTTGGTGAGTCTTGTTTTAAGTTTCTGGCTGCAACCAGGAAGCTGGTTGTTGAGAATTTTCCAGAGCTCACGTGGCTTATTCGTGTTTTCCTCTATTTTGTCGTTAATGTAATTTTTTTTAAAGGATTTAGTCAGGTTGGTTGACTTATTTCTTAATTTATTGCATTGCTTTTTGAGAGTTGAAAGGAGTAATTTGAGGTTGATATTATTGGGTTGTTTATCTACTTCTGTTTTACATTTTTGGTATTCAGAGTATTTCCTGTCTCTGTCTTTTATGGCAGCTAATAGGTCCGGATTCATCCATGGTTCCGAGCGGGCTTTGATCCTGACTGTTTTCACGGGAGCCATGTCATTTAGTATCTTTAGGAACGCCGTTTTGAAGCGATCCCAAGCGACATCGACCAGGTTGCTCGCGAGCACAGGGGACCAGTCCCACTCATCTAATTTTAAATTGAAATTGTCATTGGAGTATTTTTTGAGGGATCTGGATTGGGCTGTTATGTGGCCATTGGCTTTAGGTTTAGCTATTTTACGGGTGCAGAAGGTTAGATAGTGGTCGCTAAGACCACAGATCATGACCCCACTATTTTTTATTTTAGGCCGGTCTGAAGTGAGAATGAGATCTATGGTTGATTGGGTGGAATCACACACCCTTGTGGGTAGCGCTATTAGCTGGGAAAGACCGTGGAGATTACAAAACTTGCTGAAGGATCTGAAGACAGGCGCATCTTTGCGTTGAATATCTGTGTTCAGATCCCCAGTTATAATTTTCTCCATGTTGTCTGTCCCCGCCAAGCATTCTTCCAAAGCCCCATAGAAATCACTCTGATTAGGGGGTCTATAAACAGTCCCTATTAGTACCGGCTTAGCATTTTTAAATTTGATTTCCGCCCACACAGATTCCAGGTTATTGTGGTTAAGATCAGTGCGAGTTATGTATTTAATATCCTGGTGAATATACATACAAACGCCCCCACCGTGTTTATTCCTATCCTTTCTGATAACCGAAAAGTTTTGTATTTCTATCTCTGAATCAGAAATACTTTGATCAAATTTGGTTTCAGAGAAACACAAGATTTTTACCTTCGTGTTGAGGAACATTTCTCTGATTTGGTCGAGTTTGGCTCCAGAGAGGCTGTTCACATTAAGGTGGATGATGTGTAGTCCACTGGAACCAAAAAGAGCATCAGAGTCCGCTGTGTTGTGGTACTGACCAGAAAAATTGTTGGTTATTATTGCTGTTGCAGTTGAAGAGCAAGGAGAGAGAGGAGAGAGAGGCATATTGATCGTCCTCCAGGTGAAGGGGGAGGGAGAGAAAGGGGGAGGGGAGGGAGAGGGAGGAGGAGGCCAGGTAGGGTTGCTGGGGGATGGGTTGGGTTTCCTTTTGGCGGGCTTTTTTGAAGACAAAGAGAAAGAGAATAACGAAAATGTTTGTGTAAAGGCGCCTCTAAATCCTGTGTATGGCGCGTCCTCGGCCGTCCGGGACCGGGGAGAGGTCGCGTGGACCCCCGCCATCTCGTGCAGTTCCCCGCAATCACCGATGTCTGGGTCGCCGTCCACCGCAGCCGCCGCGTCGTTCACCGCCGCTGAGTCGCTGCCTTCTCTGATGACTGGGTCGTCCTCCACCGCCGCCGCCGAGCCTCCGACCGTGTCGATGAACGGGGCGAAGTCCTCCGCCGAGCCGCCGACCGCAGGAGCACAGGTGAGCTTGAGCTGAGACGAGCCGGTAGCCGAGTTAGCTTCGATGGCGACGCTAGCAGTAGCATTGCTAGTCTTCGCCAGTCGGGACAACATTAACCGTGTTGTTGCAGGTCCAGGGTTGAGTTCAGTGTCTCCTGATAGTAGAAGTAATAGTAGTATTATTGACTTTCTGTCTATCCTTCCAGTCAGGGGCATGTTTCTTCTGTCTCGATGTGCAGACAAGCACGATGCTAACACGTTAGCTCCGAAGCCAAGGTGCTTCGCCGATATATTGTCGTGGAGATAAAAGTCACTGTGTATGTCCATTTCGCGTTCTCGACTCTCATTTTCAAGAGGGTAGAGTATCCGAGGAGGTTTAAAATATAAATCCGTAATCCACAGTAGAAAAAGGAGGAAATGTGGGATAATCCGAGCAGTTGTTTGGATTCCCGATCGGGAGCGAAAGAGGGTGCGACCGCTCATCTCGGCGTCCAGACTGAGGAGGTCATATCTAGTCTTTGACTTAGATTGGTCAGATCTAGTCTTTGACTTAGATTGGTCAGATCTAGTCTTAGACTTAGATTGGTCAGATCTCGTCTTGGACTTAGATTGGTCAGATCTAGTCTTTGACTTTTATTGGTCAGATCTAGTCTCAGACTTAGATTGGTCAGAACTAGTCTTAGACTTAGATTGGCCAGATCTTGTCTCAGACTTAGTTTTGTCAGATCTAGTCTTAGACTTAGATTGGTCAGATCTAGTCTTAGACTTAGATTGGTCAGATCTAGTCTTAGACTTAGATTATTCAGATCTAGTCTTAGACTTAGATTGGTCAGATCTCGTCTTAGACTTAGATTGGTCAGATTTGGTCTTAGACTTAGATTGGTCAGAACTAGTCTTAGACTGAAATTGGTCAGATCTAGTCTAGCAGCTGGTGCCAATATCTCAGTAGGCTTCATCAGTCCATGCTCACAGACTTATTTGATGTCAGATGTAGTACAGGTGTCAAACTCTAGGCCCGGGGGCCAGATCTGGCCCGTCACATCCTATTGTGGCCCTCAAAAACCTGCAAAAAATCTGTCAATAAAATACTTCATTTATTTTACTAAATATATTTGCTCTTTCGAGTTTGACAAAACAAAATGCATATCTTTTCAACTTTAATATTATCTGATCGTGCCAAATATTACGGTATGTACCAAAATTTTGTAGCTTGTAGCTTTGTGTAAGCTAACTCGCTACATTGGTCTAAAAGTAGCTGACCTACCACCGAGCAATTGTTCGTGTTAAAGTACCAATGATTGTCACACACACACACACTAGGTGTGGTGGAATTTGTCCTCTGCATGTGACCCATCCCCTTGTTCACCCTCTGGGAGGTGAGGGGAGCAGTGAGCAGCAGCGGTGGCCGCGCCCGGGAATATATTTTGGTGATTTAACCCCCAATTCCAACCCTTGATGCTGAGTGCCAAGCAGGGAGGTAATGGCTCCCATTTTTATAGTCTATGGTATGACTCGGCCGGGGTTTGAACTCACAACCTACCCATCTCAGGGCGGACACTCTAACCACTAGGCCGTGTAGTGTCTTGCGCTCTTATTTTGGTGGCGTTTCCTGTTTTGTCCGTATTTTCCTGTTGTCAGTTTCATGTTTTGTTTTGCTTTGTTTTTGCAATCAATAATATTTAAGTTGTTGCTATCCTTCTTAGTGTGGACATTGTTGATTGCCATGTCATGTACGGGTGAACTTTGTGGACGCGCGCTGTAAGTCTTTGCTGTCGTCCAGCATTCTGTTTTTGTTACTTTGTAGTTAAAGTTAAAGTTAAAGTACCAATGATTGTCACACACACACTAGGTGTGGCGGAATTTGTCCTCTGCATGTGACCCATCCCCTTGTTCACCCCCTGGGAGGTGAGGGGAGCAGTGAGCAGCAGGGGTGGCCGCGCCCGGGAATATATTTTTTTGGTGATTTAACCCCCAATTCCAACCCTTGATGCTGAGTGCCAAGCAGGGAGGTAATGGCTCCCATTTTTAGAGTCTTTGGTATTACTCGGCCGGGGTTTGAACTCACAACCTACCCATCACTCTAACCACTAGGCTCTAAACACAGCCCGCCTTTGTTTACATTCAAGATCTCTAGTTTAAATTCAGTTACAAGTCATGGAAAATCGTGAATAAAAACGTGTAAGAACTATAATAGCGTGTGTGTGTGTGTGTGTGTGTGTGTGTGTGTGTGTGTGTGTGTGTGTGTGTGTGTGTGTGTGCACTTGTCTCACCATCCTTGTGTGGGCATACACTTGATAAGCCACCCTTTCTGTGAGGATCTTTTAACTTGTGAGGACATTTGCCTGGTCCTCACAACTACAAAAGTAAAATATTTTTTTTACTTTGTGTGTTTTGCATTCTGAAGTGAGGTTGCAACTAGGGATGTCCGATAAATGCTTTAAAATGTAATATCGGAAATTATCGGTATCGTTTTTTTAATTATCGGTATCGTTTTTTGTTGTTGTTGTTGTTGTTTTTTTTGTTTTTTTTTATTAAATCAACATAAAAAACACAAGATACACATACAATTATTGCACCAACCCCAAAAAACCTCCCTCACACATTTACACTCATTCACACAAAAGGGTTGTATCTTTTTTGTTATTAATATTCTGGTTCCTACATTATATATCAATATATATCAATAAAGTCTGCAAGGGATACAGTCCGTAAGCACACATGCTGGTCCACTAATAGTACTAACCTTTAACAGTTAATTTTACTCATTTTCATTAATTACTAGTTTCTATGTAACTGTTTTTATATTGTTTTACTTTCTTTTTTATTCAAGAAAATGTTTTTAATTTATTTATCTTATTTTATAAAAATTTTTTAAAAAGTACCTTATCTTCACCATACCTGGTTGTCCAAATTAGGCATAATAATGTGTTAATTCCACGACTGCATATATCGGTTGATATCGGTATCGGTTGATATCGGTATCGGTAATTAAAGAGTTGGACAATATCGGAATATTGGATATCGGCAAAAAGCCATTATCTGACATCCCTAGTTGCAACTCTCTACTCCCATCTAGGGCTAGATGTATATTTTTTCATCATTCTAGCTATAGTGGAAAGGGGGGCCCTCACAACCCACTAACCAAACGTGGGTCCACACAAAGTAGGCAAGACATGTATGTGTGTGTGTGTGTGTGTGTGTGTGCGTGTGTGTGTGTGTGTGTGTGTGTGTGTGTGTGTGTGCGATCCATCTCCCATGCCATGTTGGCTTCCGCTGAGCACAT
This sequence comes from Entelurus aequoreus, assembly GCF_033978785.1. Classification (NCBI taxonomy): domain Eukaryota; kingdom Metazoa; phylum Chordata; class Actinopteri; order Syngnathiformes; family Syngnathidae; genus Entelurus; species Entelurus aequoreus. The sequence continues at coordinate 52,208,430 of NC_084745.1, forward strand.
GACACTGCCGACGTGTGATGGGCGCCATTACACGTGTTTGCGTGCACGCCGACGCGTGTACGGCGTTTCCAGCTCTGTAGCATGCATGGCAGCGCAAGTCATTACTTTTGCATACGCGCCATCTGTAGCGGAGCAACTGACGCCAAAAAAGGCTCCGGGTTTCAGTCCGGTGCAACTCTGCAGAGATGGCGCCGCGGCAATTTGCCGAGACGATAGCAACAGTTTTAATCACAAGAAGTATACTATATATATACTGTATATAGCAGGGGTCACCAACCTTTTAGAAAGCAAGAGCTACTTCTTGGGTAGTGATTAATGCGAAGGGCTACCAGTTTGATACACACTTCAATAAATTGCCAGAAATAGCCAATTTGCTCAATTTACCTTTAACTCTATGTTATTATTAATAATGAATGATATTTACACTTAATTGAACGGTTTAAAAGAGGAGAAAACACACAAAAAAAAATGACAATTAAATTTTGAAACATAGTTTATCTTCAATTTCGACTCTTTAAAATTCAAAATTCAACCGAAAAAAAGAAGAGAAAAACTAGCTAATTCGAATCTTTTTTAAAAAATTTAAAAAAAGAATTTATGGAACATCATTAGTAATTTTTCCTGATTAAGATTAATTTTAGAATTTTGATGACATGTTTTAAATAGGTTAAAATACAATCTACACTTTGTTAGAATATATAACAAAGTGGACCAAGCTATATTTCTAACAAACACAAATAATTATTTCTTCTATATTTTCCAGAACAAAAATTGTAAAAGAAATTCAAAAGACTTTGAAATAAGATTTAAATTTGATTCTACAGATTTTCTAGATTTGCCAGAATATTTTTTTTTGAATTTTAATCATAATAAGTTTGAAGAAATATTTCACAAATATTCTTCGTCGAAAAAACAGAAGCTAAAATGAAGAATTAAATTAAAATGTATTTATCATTCTTTACAATAAAAAAAATAAATTTACTTGAACATTGATTTAAATTGTCAGGAAAGAAGAGGAAGGGATTTAAAAGGTAAAAAGGTATATGTGTTTAAAAATCCTAAAATCATTTTTAAAGTTGTATTTTTTCTCTAAAATTGTCTTTCTGAAAGTTATAAGAAGCCAAGTAAAAAAATGTATGAATTTATTTAAACAAGTGAAGACCAAGTCTTTAAAATATTTTCTTGGATTTTCAAATTCTATTTGAGTTTTGTCTCTCTTAGAATTAAAAATGTCGGGCAAAGCGAGACCAGCTTGCTAGTAAATAAATACAATTTAAAAAATAGAGGCAGCTCACTGGTAAGTGCTGCTATTTGAGCTATTTTTAGAACAGGCCAGCGGGCTACTCATCTGGTCCTTACGGGCTACCTGGTGCCCGCGGGCACCGCCTTGGTGACCCCTGGTATATAGGGTTAGGGGTTAGGGTTGGGGTTAGAGATTAGGATTAGGGTTAGTGTTAGGGTTGGGGTTAGGGTTAGGGTTAGGGTTAGTGTTAGGGTTAGGGTTAGTGTTAGGGTTAGGGTTAGGTTTAGGGTTGGGGTTGGGGTTGGGGTTAGGGTTAGGATTAGGGTTAAGGTTGGGATTAGGATTAGGGTTAGGGTTAGGCATAAAAAAAGACTTGGTTAGGGTTAGGGTTGGGGGTGGGGTTAGGGTTAGGGTTAGGGTTAGGGTTGGGGTTAGGGTTAGAGTTAGGGTTAGGTTTAGGGTTGGGGTTGGGGTTGGGGTTGGGGTTAGGGTTAGGATTAGGGTTAAGGTTGGGATTAGGATTAGGGTTAGGGTTAGGCATAAAAAAACACTTGGTTAGGGTTAGGGTTAGGGTTGGGGTTGGGGTTAGGGTTAGGGTTGGGGTTAGGGTTAGGCATAAAGAAAGAGAGTTGGGTTAGGGTTAGGGTTAGGGCTAAGGTTAGGTTTGGGGTTAGGGTTAGGGTTGGGATTAGGATTAGGGTTAGGGTTAGTCATAAAAAAAAGACTTGGTTAGGGTTAGGGTTGGGGGTGGGGTTAGGGTTAGGGTTGGGGGTTAGGGTTAGGCATAAAGAAAGAGAGTTGGGTTAGGGTTAGGGTTAGGGCTAAGGTTAGGTTTGGGGTTAGGGTTAGGGTTTGAACTGGAAAACTTTGTTGTTTTTTGCAAATATTAGCTCATTTGGAATTTGATGCCTGCAACATGTTTCCAAAAAGCTGACACAAGTGGCAAAAAAGACTGATAAAGTTGAGGAATGCTACTCAAACACTTACTTGGAACATCCCACAGGTGAAGAGGCTAATTGGGAACAGGTGGGTGCCATGATTGGGTGTAAAAGCAGCTTCCATGAAATGCTCAGTCGTTCACCAACAAGGACGGGGGCGAGGGTCACCACTTTGTCAACAAATGCCTGAGCAAATTGTTGACGAACAACATTTCTCAACCAGCTATTGCAAGGAATTCAGGGATTTCACCATCTACGCTCCGTAATATCATCAAAAGGTTCAGAGAATCTGGAGAAATCACTGCACGTAAGCGGCTAAGCCCGTGACCTTTGATCCCTCAGGCGGCACTGCATCAAAAAGCGACATCGGTGTGTAAAGGATATCACCACATGGGCTCAGGAACACTTCAGAAACCCACTGTCAGTAACTACAGTTGGTCGCTACATCTGTAAGTGCAAGTTAAAACTCTACCATGCAAAGCGAAAGCCATTTATCAACAACACCCGGAAACGCCGCCGGCTTCGCTGGGCCCGAGCTCATCTAAGATGGACTGACGCAAAGTGGAAAAGTGTTCCGTGGTCTGACGGGTCCACATTTAAATTTGTTTTTGGAAACTGTGGACGTTGAGGAAAGAACCATCCGGATTGTTCTAGGCGCAAAGTGTAAAAGGCAGCATGTGTGATGGTATGGGGGTGTATTAGTGCCCAAGACATGGGTAACTTACACATCTGTGAAGGCACCATTAATGCTGAAAGGTACATACAGCTTTTGGAGCAACATATGTTGCCATCCAAGCGACGTTACCATGGACGCCCCTGCTTATTTCAGCAAGACAATGCCAAGCCACGTGTTAGAACGGCGTGGCTTCATAGTAAAAGAGTGCGGGTACTAGACTGGCCTGCCTGTAGTCCAGACCTGTCTCCCATTGAAAATGTGTGAAGCCTAAAATAGCACAAGGGAGACCCCCGGACTGTTGAACAACTTAAGCTGTACATCAAAAACTGGTCTCCTCAGTTCAGAGAGTTGTTAAAAGGAAAGGCCATGTAACACAGTGGTAAAAATGCCCCTGTGACAACTTGTTTGTGTTGCTGCCACAAAAGAAAAGTCAGTTTTATGATTCTTGTAACACATTGAAATAAATATGGCATTAGAATTGTTAATAGCTATCTAATGTAGTTACATCCAAATTCTAATAGAGCTAAGTTAGTTTCTGGGGTTCCTCGAGGTTCCATTTGCGGTGGTCCTTGCTGGAAAAAAGGGTGAGAACTTCTGCCTTAGAACAATAAACTAGAGTAGAAAATAAGTTGTTTTTAAAGCTCCAACCCCATATTTCTTTATCTGCTTTGGAGACTGGTCGTGGCTCCAGATGTGTGTTACCTCACCCCGGGTCAGAAAGCCGGCACATGGTCATCATGTCATGTGCAGTGAAGAGGGTGATGTGTGAAAACCAACGCCTGGTACTGGGAAGTGCTTCTTGCGTCATCCTCCTCGCAAGCCAAAGTGGGACGGGTATGTTTGCTTTTTTCTCACTCGCCAGCCTCCCGAAGGGCCCGGGAAACGACAACGGTGCTCGGTCTGTCCTACCGAGTGGTAAAGTACGATCGCGGTGTTATTGAGTGTGATCGAAAAAGAACTGATACACACACTGAAATCTTTGAACCAACTTGTGTTTAAGAATTAATAAACACACACAAACAATGTTTTGTTTGGCAGAAGAAGCATGGAATAATCTTCTTAAAAGCCCTGTTATTGTTATTGGAGGGTTAAAATAAGTTCATCTTTTCCCCCAACAATTGTGCGTTCAATGGCATTCAAATGAGTTGTGAAGTGTAAATTAAGCTACAAAATAATGTCAATAAAAGGGATTTGATTAAATCATATTTATATGTTGGTGTAATAATTCAATTTTTTACAGTTATTTTTTTAATTTCAGAATTGTAAATCATTATATTTTTATTTGATGTATATATATACACACACACACACACACACACACACACACACACACACACACACACACACACACACACACACACACACACACACACACACACACACACACACACACACATATTTGCATTTATACACATATATATATTTACACATATACACACACTTATACACACATACATACACAAATTTTTCACATATATATATATATATATATACACACACACATATACACATATACATATACACACACATATACACATTTACATACACAGATTTTTCACACATATATATATATATATATATATATATATATATATATATATATATATATATATATATATATATATATATATATATATATATATATACATATATACACACACACATATAAACATATATATATATATATATATATATATATATATATATATATATATATATATATATATATATATATATATATATACATATATAAATATACACATATATCCATATATACACACATACATACACACATTTTTCACACATATATATATATATATACACACATATACACATATATTTACACATATATACATATAAACACACAAAAACACACTTACATACACACATTTGTCACATATATATATATATATACACACACACATATAAATATATATATTTACACATATATACATATATACACAAATATACACACACACATACACAGATTTTTCACATGTATATATATACACACACACATATACGCTTCTTTTTTTACACATATATACACACATATACACTCATACATACACACATTTTTCACATTTATATACATACACACACATATACACATATATATATTTACATATATACATATATACACTCATATACACACATACATACACCATTTTTTTTACATATATATATACATACACACATATATACACATATATATCTACACAGATATATACATATATACACACGTTTACACACACACATACACACATTTTTCACATATATATATACACACATATAAACATATACTGTATATTTACACAAATATACATATATACACACATATACACACATAAATACACACATTTTTCACGTATATATATACACACATATACACATATATATATATATATATATATTTACACATATATACATATAAACACACATAAACACACTTACATACACACATTTTCAACATATATATACACACATATACACACATACATACACACGTTTTTCACATATATATATATATATATATATACACACACATACACATTTATATTTACACCTATATACATATATACACACATACATACACACACTTTTTACATATATATATATATATATATATATATATATATATATATATATATATATATATATATATATATATATATATATATATATATATATATATACACACACACACATATACACATATATATTTACACATATTTTCACACATACACACATACATACACATATATACCAATATGTTGGTACCGGTACCGGTGCCAAAATGTATTTCGATACTTTGCAATACTTTTCTATATAAAGGGGACCACAAAAAATGGCATTATTGGCTTTATTTAAACAACAAAACTTAGTGTACATGAAACATATGTTTATTATTGTCATTTAGTCCTTAAATAAAATAGTGAACATACTAGACAACTTGTCTTTTAGTAGTAAGTAAACAAACAAAGACTCCTAATTAGTCTATGCAGTAACATATTGTGTCATTTATACACCTATTATTTTGTACACATTATGAAGGACAAACTGTAAAAATTGATTAATAATCTACTTATTCATTTACTGTTAATATCTGCTTACTTTCTGTTTTAACATGTTCTATCTACACTTCTGTTAAAATGTAATAATCACTTATTCTTCTCTTCTTTGATACTTTACATTCGTTTTGGATGATACCACACATTTAGGTATCGATCCGATACCAAGTAGTTACAGGTCATATTCAAAGTCCTCATGTGTCCAGGGACGTATTTCCTGAGTTTGTAAACATAAAATCGATGTAATCATAGTAGTATCGACTAGATACGCTATTGTACTTGGTATCATTACAGTGGACATCAGGTGTAGATCCACCCCTGGCATTTCAGAAGTGCTAGTTTTCTGTTAGCGGTGAGCTGTTTTATCCTCCTACGGTGTGTAGTGAAGCATGTTTAGCTATTCCTCGTCCTGCAGTGATAATGATACTTGTAAGAAATTAGCTTTATTTGTCGCCATGGAGGCCAGGATTAGTGATTTGGGGCTGGACTATAGCCGCTATCTAGCTAGCCACGTCTTAAAGCACCTCTTCCTGAGAGCGTTTCAGTGTTATAACTTCACCTTTATCTTTACTTTTTACACCAAAATGCGTCCATTCTCCCTTTTCTGTCTACACACTGTGTCTGCTTGTAAGTACTCTGTGTGTGTGCACTGCCGAACATGCTCCTCTGCTCCTAAAACCAGCAATGTATTTTCAAACAGAGTATAGTACCGCTTTTGATTGTTTAGTACGGCGATACAATACTAGTAGCGGTATACCGTACAACCCTACAGGAGTGTCATGTCCCACCGTACAATAAATATGAATGAGGACTGAGAGCACACACACACACACACTATGTCAACAATTTTCCCAAGTGACAGCGTCTGATGACGCTATTTTCCCCTCCTCTCCCACTTGAAGCCCTAAAAAAAAAGGGTTAATTAGGTTAGCAGCGGTGTAATTACGCATTCCTGCAAACGTATAAACTTCTTGCATGTTGCAAACGTTGCGCTGTCTTTGCAAAAGAAGGGAAAAAAAAATAAAAAGACAGTTTTCCCCTCTGGCGTGCTTCCATCCGCCTTCCCTCCGCTTGCCTCACTGTGGCTGTCTGCTGCACTCCATTCTGCTCCCACGAGGAATCCGGGACAGACTATATTGTTCTAGCCGAGTGTGTGTGTGTGTGTGTGTGTGTGTGTGTGTGTGTGTGTGTGTGTGTGTGTGTGTGTGTGTGTGTGTGTGTGTGTGTGTGTGTGTGTGTGTGTGTGTGTGTGTGTGACTGGAATAGTGTGTTTTGCTATATCACAGCCGAGTGATACTTGGAGTAGCAAGGTGGAGCGCAAATACGACACTCAGACGGCAAATCACACACACACGCACACATACACACGCACACACACACACACACACACACTTGCACACACTCACAAAGTGATTCACCGTGCGAAGGGAAAAAAAAAATCTGAGTGCACGTTGTCAAAAGAGATCTGTCATCTGAATGTGTGGAGAAAGGAGTCAAACGTAACGTTTAGGAGTAAGACCGGCTTATTCCCTCATGCTCCCCCTGAAATGGATCTGTCTAAATCTGTGTTAGTGAGCATTTCTTCTTTGCCAAGATAATACATCACACCTCACAGGTGTGGCATGTCAAGATGCTGATTAAACGGCACAAATTTAATGTTCATTTCTCTACCATAATGCGTTTCAGAGAATTTGGCAGTACATCCAACCGGCCTCACAACCACAGACCAGCCCAGGACCTCCATTTCGTCTTTGCCAAGATGATCCATCCCACCTCACAGGTTTGGCATGTCAAGATGACGATTAAACGGCATGAATTGAACGTTAATTTCTCTACCATAATGCGTTTCAGGGAATTTGGCATTACATCCAACCGGCCTCACAACCACAAAACAGCCCAGGACCTCCATTTCTTCTTTGCCAAGATGATCCATCCCACCTCACTGGTGTGGCATGTCAAGATGCAGATTAAACGGCATGAACTGAATTTCATTTCTCTACCATAATGCATTTCAGAGAATTTGGCAGTACATCCAACCGGCCTCACAACCACAGACCAGCCCAGGACCTCCATTTCTTCTTTGCCGAGATAAACCATCCCACTTCACAGGTGTGGCATGTCAAGATGCTGATTAAACGGCATGGGTATAATGTTAAATTCTCTACCATAATGCGTTTCAGAGAATTTGGCAGTACATCCAACCGGCCTCACAACCACAGACCATCCCAGGACCTCCATTTCGTCTTTGCCAAGATGATCCATCCCACCTCACAGGTGTGACATATGAAGATGCTGATTAAACAGCATGCATCGAATGCTAATTTCTCTACCATAATGCGTTTCAGAGAATTTGGCAGTACATCCAACCGGCCTCACAACCACAGACCAGCCCAGGACCTCCATTTTGTCTTTGCCAAGATGATCCATCCCACCTCACAGGTGTGGCATGTCAAGATGCTGATTAAACAGCATGCATCGAATGCTAATTTCTCTACCATAATGCGTTTCAGAGAATTTGGCAGTACATCCAACGGGCCTCACAACCACAGAACAGCCCAGGACCTCCATTTCATCTTTGCCAAGATGATCCATCCCACCTCACAGGTGTGACATATGAAGATGCTGATTAAACGGCATGAATTGAATGTTCATTTCTCTACCATAATGTGTTTCAGGGAATTTGGCAGTACATCCAACCGGCCTCACAACCGCCGACAAGCCCAGGACCTCCATTTCTTCTTTGCCAAGATGATCCATCCCACCTCACAGGTGTGAAATATGAAGATGCTGATTAAACAGCATGATTATTGCGCAGGTTAGGCTTCCCACAATAAAAGGCCACAACTAATCTAAACTCAAAACTGTGATTAATCGACTAAAAATTTAATAATTTGACGACACAAGCTAATTTTTTAGTGAAATCAAATTATTTATTTGTGACAGCAATATACCAGTCCCTAGGAATCTCTCTGGTATTTTTTGAAATGCCGGACTTTGCAGAAGTTATCCCTCAAATATTTGTCCAGACGTTGTTTAGGCTGCCCCAATGTGCAGTTTTGTCACACAGCACAATGTCACAGAAGTTTTGGGGGATTGGACAGTTGACCTGCTGATTGTAGGAATGTTCACCAGAGCTGTTGCACGTGAATCGAATGTTCATTTCTCTCCCATAAGGCATTTCAGAGAATTTGGCAGTACATCCAACCGGCCTCACAACCGCAGACCAGCCCAGGACTGGATGTGGAAGTCTATTTATTGCATAATAATATAATGATATATAATTAAATGTTATATACTGTATATATAATATGTAAATATTACATATGTTATATTTTATATTGCTACTATGGTACATTTTTTGTCTACTTTATACCTTTTGTTTCCGCCCTCTTTGTGTGCCCCTGTGTGCATTATCCTTTCCATTCTTTGTAACTAAACTTCTGTGTTGAACAATTTCCCTTGTCTATTATCGTCTTAGACCAGCCACCCGGACCGCCGCTGCAACAATCGGTTGGCATAACCAAAAATGTTTACACATACTTGCCGGACATGTCAGCCACTGAACATTTAGCATAATATTCTTATCAGTAACGTAGTAAAAAGAGGCTAGGAATTTGTTACATTAAATTCAATCTCGTGACCTTAAATTCCCCGCAAAACACGGTGAAAAGAGCCTTCATTCCATTTAACCTCAAGTAGTGTCATGACTTGGTCTATGGCGTGGTTTGTTCTCCCGTGGTGCAAATGAATTGGACCGGACATGGCGTGCAGGTGAGGACATGTTTAATATTTTAACTCAAAAGGCTCAAAAGGGTATAAACAAAAAGCGCTCACAGCGGAGGTAAAAACTTGACTATGAAAACAAAACTTGCACAAAGGCAGAAACTATGAACAATGAAACAAAAACACTAACTGTGGCCTTAATAAACAAAAACTTAGCATGAGCAAAAGCACGAAAAAGAGCAGCATGGATCATCAGCATGAGGGTGAACAGAGTGGCAGGAGTGTGATGTCGCCAGGACGAACAACAGAAACAGACAGATTTAAATAGTGACATGATCAGTGAAAACAGGTGCGTGACTCAAAACGTGAAACGGGTGCGTGGCATGACAGGTGAAAACTAATGAGTTGGCAAGGTAACAAACAAACAAGGAAGTGCACAACCAGGAACTAAAAAGAGTCCAAAAAATAGACAGCACATGGCCAAAACAAAAACATGATCAACAGTCATGACAGAGGCCCCCCCTTATGGACAGATCCCAGATGTCCAAAAAAAAACAAAAAAAACAAAAAACAAAGCAGGATCAAGAGTCATGGGAGGGCGGGAGGGGGACATGGCGACCAGGTGTCCTCGAATCCACCGGGGCAGAGTTAGATGCCGGCGACGCGTAGAGCGCCGCTGTACCAGACGAGGTGGACGACCTGGGAATGGCCACATTCGTGGCCGACGAGGAGGTCGGCGAACCTGGCGTGGCGGACGCCCACGGAATGGCCACATCCGTGGCTGACTAGGAGGTGGATGCGTCGTCATCGTGGCAGGCGGCGAAGCTTGGCGTGGCGCGTCAGGCGGCGAAGCCTGGCGTGGCGGGTCTTGGTCTTGGCGTGGCGGGTCTTGGTCTTAGGCGTGCCGGTCTTGGTCCTTGGCGTAGGGGGGCTTGGTCTTGGTCTTGGCTTGGGGGGTCTAAGTCTAAGGTGCACCTCCATGATCGTCTTAGACCAGCCACCCGGACAGCTGCTGCAACAATCGGTCGGCATAACCAAAGAATTTCTGCACACGCTGTGAGAAACCGTCACAGGGAAGCTCCTCATGCTCGTCGTCCTCATAGGGTCTGGACCTGACTGCAGTCCGTCGTCCAAACCGACTCGAGTGGGCGAATGCTCACATTCGATGGTGTTTAGCACATTGGAGTGGTGTTCACTCCCATCAGCCCTGAAAAGGGAAAACCGGGATTTACACGTGAAGACAGCGGTTTGCTCTTGAGATCCCGCGGCCTTTTGTTGTGCCATTCACCCCGAGACCATCCCTCATGTTGCAGCATGACAATGCACGGCCCCACGTTGCAAAGATCTGCACACAATTCCTGGAAGCGGAAAACATCCCAGTTCTTGCTTGGCCAGCGTACTCGCCGGAGATGTCAGTCACTGAACATTTAGCATAATATTCTATTGTCAGAATAATTGTATCTAAGTCATACTTGCCAACCCTCCCGGATTTTCCGGGTGACTCCCGGAATTCAGCGCCTCTCCCGAAAACCTCCCGGAAGAAATGTTCTCCCGAAAATCTCCCGGAATTCAGCCGGAGCTGGAGGCCACGCCCCTTCCAGCTCCATGCGGACCTGAGTGGGGACAGCGGCGACAGTCTGTTTCACGTCCACTTTCCCACGATATAAACAGCGTGCCTGCCCAATGACGTTAAAACTGTAGAATGATCGAGGGCGAGTTCTTGGTTTCTTATGTGGGTTTATTGTTAGGCAGTTTCATTAACGTCCTCCCAGCGCGGTAACAACACACAACAACAGCAGTCACGTTTTCGTGTACCGTAAAGCAGTTTGTCTGCCGTAAACAGCAATGTTGTGACACTCTTAAACAGGACAATACTGCCATCTACTGGATAGCCTCCGAAACACTGAAATTCAAGTATTTCTTTTATTTGTATGTATAATAAAATAAATATGTATATATATATATATATATATATATATATATATATATATATATAATATATATATATATATATATATATATATATATATATATATATATATATATATATATATATATATATATATAGCTAGAATTCACTGAAAGTCAAATATTTCATATATATATATATATATATATATATATATATATATATATATATATATATATATATATATATATATATATATATATATATATATATATATATGAAATATATATGAAATACTCGAGTTGGTGAATTCTAGCTGTAAATATACTCCTCCCCTCTTAACCACGCCCCCAACCACGCCCCCGACCACGCCCCACCCCACCTCCCGAAATCGGAGGTCTCAAGGTTGGCAAGTATGATCTAAGTTATCACAAAACTTTGTGTTTCCATGAGTTCCCGGCGAGCAGACAAAAGCCGTCGTTGATCTTACCAAGCAAAAGGCTTGTAAAACTCCACCGTGTACGATGGGAAGCGACAGGAAGGTGTCGGTTTCTTTGATCTATTGTAATCCACAGGAAGATCTTGTCTTGACCCGAGATCTACAAAGCGGAGAGGAATCAGGACCTGATGCAAAATCCAGGCATCTTTCCTTTGAACCGTTTTGTGACCAAGGGCGACGGCTGTTTACGACCCCCTCCCCCCTTAGAAACAGCTGTTGCTATGTAATCAGGGAAAGTCCAAATAAAAGAGGAGGCGTAGAATTCTCTTGTCAGAGCGTGGGACGACACCGTACAAGGGTACAGGTCTACGCGTTTCTCCTCATTGAGCCAAATTGAATCCTGTCTCTGTTTAATTCCTTGCTTCTTGTCTGTTTAATAGACGTCGTCGGTGTTTGAACCTGACACTTATCAGTGACGTAGTAGGAAGAGGCTCGGAATTTGTTACATTAAATTCAATCTCGTGGTCTTGAATTCTCCGCACCACACCACGAAAAGAGCCTTCGTTCCATTTAACCTCAAGTCGGGTCAAGGCGGAATATCTTTACATTCTCCCCGCTCCTTCCAATTACGCTGCTGTTTTTAAACAAGCGGCTTAAAGCCGATTTAATGGAATCTTAGGAAAGCAACGAGGGGGAGCTGATGAGTTCCGCAGCCAGATGGCTCACTCTTTTGCAGCCCTCTGCTAAATATCTAAGATTCACTGACACAAGCAATAAAACTAAAAGGGTTTGTAGGGATTCAAAGTGCTTCCGCAGCACACTGGAGTCTCCCTTTTTTCCTCAGCATCTTTCAGCCTCGAGAGCTCCCGGGTATAAACAGACTGTTAGAGAACCGTTATTGGCGATGGCTGCGGCGAGGTGTCTTTATGGCACGACATAAAGACAAGAGAACTCAAGTGTCTCGACACAGCGTGAAACAGGCTTTCCTTTAAACACTTTAGGGTTCATTTAAAAAGTCCAAACCTGAGAAAGTGTGCTAAATCTTGGGGTAATCCAATATTGAAACAGTCTGTAAATGACAAAAGGAAATAATGGGGTATAGACTTAGACTTAGACAAACTTTAATGATCCACAAGGGAAATTGTTCCACACAGTAGCTCAGTTACAAAGGTGTCGGGTTCAAACACTGATGACATTTATTAAACAGACGAGAAGCAAGGAATCATGCAGAGACAGAGTTCAATTCGTTATTTGGGCTGTATTCTAGTTACAGATCCAAACTACGTTCTAAAAGTCCAGCCCGTGTGCTTCCTCTATTTATTTGGGAGGTCCCTGTTACATCACTGAAGCTGTCGCAAGTGTGTTGACGCCGGTGATATCGCCTTGTCTCTGCTCCGTCTGCGTCACGGCGGTGTTCGGCCTTGGCAGTCAGCAGGCCGTTCCTGGACACAGACACTGATACCAGACTGGCTTGCAATCTTTTGGATTGCCAGCTTTGCACAGACAAAGAAAAATACCACTTCCGCACAATTGACAATAATTACAGCAACGGCCCTTGAGCATAAGAGTTGTGTGATAATATATACATCATTATTCTAACAAAAGGATGGAAAGGATATCAATCAATCAATCAATCAATCAAAGTTTATTTATATAGCCCTTAATCACAACGACATCAGGGCAAGAAAAAAACTCAACCTAATGGGGTACACTGAGAAACCTTGGAGAGGACCACAGATGTGGGGACATCTTTTATCTAAACATTTTAGTGCACAACATGTAGTAATGTATTTATTACTAATTCTACATTGACTTTGTTTTCCCCGTCATGGGTGAAATAAAGTAAATCCTATCCTATTAATCTCAGATGGTTACTTATTAGACGATTCGATCCGATTGTCTTTTTGGGGTGTCGATTCGAATCAGAATTGATTCTCGATTCAACACGATTGTCAGTTCAGAACGATTCTTACGATGTATCATTTTGTAAATTTTGTAATTTCGGCACACTGTGGCGCGGTTGGAGAGTGGCCGTGCCAGCAACCTGAGGGTTCCTGGTTCGATCCCCAGCTTCTACCAACTTCTACCAACCAGCTACTACTGTGTCTTTGAGCAAGACACTTCACCCTTGCTCCTGATGGGTCGTGGTAGCGCCTTGCATGGAAGCTCCCACCATCAGTGTGTGAAAAGTGTGTGTGAATGGGTGAATGTGGAATAGTGTCACTATTTGTTAGTGTTTTAATAAATCCATTCTTTTTGTTGCCAACCTGTCCAAAACAACCACT
>NC_084745.1:52225206-52235206 GCF_033978785.1 Entelurus aequoreus
GGCTATATAAATAAAAAAAATATAGATATATAACTGATTGATTAATTGATTTATTGATAGATTGAGAAAATAAATGATTTATTAATATAGTAATTGAATTCAATATTTTACTTAAATTGTAATTTATCCAAGTAAATACATTAGTAAATAAATTATATACTAGACTAATAATTTAATTAAATAAATAAGTTAATAAAACATTTAATGAAGTTATAATTTTGCTAAGTAAATAAATAGGTAAATGATGTACTTGAATAGTAGTTTATTAAGGTTAATGTAACAGTAAATAAATAATGAAATTATAATTTATTCGTTGGGTGGATAATTTACAATAAAGAAGGGGTTGTGTGTTGCTATAGCATCAGTCTGCCGCCATCTGCCGCCAGCCACAACAGCAGTGGCTGATTGGTTGCACCTGCGCTGATTGGAGTAGCGGCAGCCAATCCAGGGGGCGCTTAAAGTCAGCTGACATGTCGTCTTTAAACAGTGTGATGTGGGTTGCACTTGAATTGCTATTGTGACATCTAGTGGACACATTTAGAACAGCAGTTTCTTTCATTAAAAAAATTGCAGCTCATTTCTATACTTGGCAAACTCATTTCGCGGGCCGTAGTTTGACACCCCTGGTTTAGAGCGCTTGGACGTTGCTAACATTACATTACATTACATTAACATCTGTGGAACGCTCTCCCTGACCACCTGAGGGCACCACAGACTGTGGATGCTTTTTTTTTTTTTAAAAACTTCTTTTTTTAAAAAAGTATTTTTTAAGATATATGCATACTAGTTTTAGCTATTTTGCTGTTTTAGTTTTTATTTTTATTTATTTTTTTATATCTTTTTATTATTATTATTTTTTTTTTTTTTTAATACACTGCAGCACTTTGAGGTTGTTTACTCAATGTAAAGTGCTTTTTACGAATAAAATATATAATATATTATTATTATTATAACATGAAGGACGTCGGTCCGAGTGGGAAGAGTCCATAACGACTGATTCCCCCTGAGATAACACGCAAACGTAGACTATCCAAGACCCTTTTCCAAGCAGCCGTGTCATTCGTTGGCAAACTCGGGGCCCAGGCGGAACGAGCGATTCCCATTTCAAACGCCGACATTAAACCTGCCAGAAGATCCACAGTACAGGTCCAGTGCGCGGTGGGATGCAAACCAGCCAAGCGAGCGGCCTTTGGACCCGCGGCCATTGTCGTGGCTCTATAAAAGATGGCGGCTGAAGTGACAGCTGTGTCTAATCAACCTCAGACGCTGTCACACTCAAGTGCTGCAAGCTTGAACTTGGACAAAAACAAAGAGCACCACCGTCCAACAGTCCCCCCCAATGGGATAGACCCCCTCCCGATAAGCCCCTGTGGGCCGGTTTGGACTTTGGTATTGGCCCACTTAGCCCTGGAGGGCCCTCATGTGTTGCTTTGTTTTGGTTTTTGAGTTATTTTGAAAAAGGTCCACTCCATCAGCGGTAAACAGAGGAGAGTCGACAGCTCGTCTGCAAGCCTGGCTCTCGTCCCGCCGGACCATTGCCAAGTTTGCAGATTGAGGACGGACTGCCAGAACCGCTAAAGAGACAGATTATCCGAATGCTCACATCACTGTCAAAAACACCGGCCCTTTAAGCAGCCTGGGGCCATCAACAAGTGACAGCTCCTGTGTTCACTGGGACTAAAAGATGGACGGACCACTCCAAGAATGCGAGTGGTCCACACCCTAGTATCCCGTACTAGGGTTGTACGGGATACCGGTATTAGTATAGTACCGCGGTACTAATGAATCGGTACTATAACGCCTCTAAAAAGTACCGGTTCCCCAACCCATTGCTGGTTTTACGAACAGAAGAGCATGTTCGGCAGCGCGCACACACGGAGTACTTACAAGCAGACACAGTGTGTGGACAGAAAAGTGAGAATGGATGCATTTTGGCTTAAAAAGTAAAGATAAAGGTGAAGTTATAACACTGAAACACCCTCAGGAAGAGGTGCTTTAAGACATGGCCAGCTAGCTAGCGGCTAAAGTCCATCCGCTTCTTCTAAATCACTAATCCTGGCCTCCATGGCGACAAATAAAGTGTCTGAATAATTGTATATAAGTTACCACACAACTTTGTGTTTCCCTGATTTCAGCTCGACGTGCGAGAAGACAAAAGCTGTCTTTCATGTTATCAAGCAAAAAGGCTTGTAAAACTCCACTGTGTGCGATGGGATGCGACATGGAGGTGTCGGTTTCTTTGATCTATTGACAGCCGCAGGAAGACCTTGTCTTGACCCGAGATCTACAAAGCGGAGAGGGAGCGGGACCTGACACCGCTCCAGGCACCTTTTCTTTGAATTGTTTATAACCAAGTGCAACAGCTGTTTATGACCACCTCCCCTTAGGAGCAGCTGTGCTCCAATCACTCTATCACAAAAAAAAATAAGAGTTGTAGAAATGATTGAAAACTCCAGACAGCCATGACATCATGTTCTTTACAAGTGTATGTACACTTTTGACCACGACTGTATGTGTGAAGGGACACAGAAATGTTTAAAAAAATAGTGTCCACTCACGTCTCCATATTGATTGAGCATCCCGATGACTCGGTCAGTTAGGTTGAAGATGTCCCGCCAATCAAAATCTGGCATACCGGCTGGTCGGTCCCCAGGTGGTCCGTTGTGCAGGAAGCTGAGGATGTGTTTGGCGGAGAACGGCGCCTCCTCTAGACTCCGGTCAATGAAATCCATCAATGACGGGTTCTGCAAAATGTTCTGAAATAAAAATGTAAAAAAAGAGCAATTAGGGCACGGCCCAGGAGTTCAATAAACAACCTGGTCATGCGGGGTGTTTTCATATTGAACTTAAATACCCAAGGTTCTCACTGGTGGCAAATTGTCACCATCATGTGGAAAATGAGAAAAACTCAGGTCAGTGTCCATGATGTGTAGCGTATTTTCCGGACCATAGGGCGCACCGGATTATAAGGTGCACTGCTGATGAAAGGTCCATTTAAAAAAAAAAAAAATCTATTTTCATATACAGTATAGGGTGCACCGGATTATAAGGCGCATTAAAGGAGTCATATGATTTTTTTCTAAATGTAAAAGACTTCCTTGTGGTCTACATAACATGCAATGGTGGTTCTTTGGTCAAAATGTTGCATGGATGATGTTTTACACATCATCTTCAAGTCACTTTCTGACAGTTTCTTCAGGATGCGCCGTTTTGTGGGCGGTCTTATTTACGTGGCTCACCTTCCACAGCGTGTTTCCTCGGTCATCCGTCGTCAAGGCCGGACACGCGCAAATTTCCAGGAGGTATGCAGATCCCAAATACAGATCAGCAGGTACCAGAAGGTAAGAAAAGTTGCTTTTGCATAATATTGCGAAACAAAACGGCAGATATGTCTTACCTTATACACACACCATAATAATACTCCTATGTTGAAGCACAGTACAATCCATCAAGCGGTGTGGCTTCATAGCTTACCAAAGTCCTACTAAAACATTTTTGATAGATTTTTGAGCACCGTGTGTAATGTTCTATATTTTAAACGGAACATATAAAATGTTGGTGTTGTTTACTTGAGTCATATTGCAGTCTACATGCAGCTTCGAGGTCGGTAAGCACAACCAGAATTACTCCGTACATTAGGCGCACCGGGTTATAAGGCGCACTGTCGAGTTTTGAGAAAATGAAAGGATTTTAAGTGCGCCTTATAGTCCGAATAAATACGGTAAATTAATTTGGTCCTTGAAATGCTACAGACCATACCCTAAAGGACAATGTGGAGCGTTTTTTTTAAAATTGTGAACATGTAAAAAAATAAGTACCGGGTACAAATAAATAGATAAAAAAATCACATGCAGATATTGTAAGTACCGCATTTTTCCGAGTATAAGTCGCTCCGGAGTATAAGTCGCACCGGCCAAAAATGCATAATAAAGAAGGAAAAAAACATATATAAGTCGCACTGGAGTATAAGTCGCATTTTTGGGGGGAAATGTATTTGATAAAAGCCAACACCAAGAATAGACATTTGAAAGGCAATTTGAAATAAAAATAAAATAGTGAACAACAGGCTGAATAAGTGTACGTTATATGAGGCATAAATAACCAACTGAAACCGTGCCTGGTATGTTAACGTAACATATTATGGTAAGAGTCATTCAAATAACTATAACATATAGAACATGCTATACGTTTACCAAACAATCTGTCACTCCTAATCGCTAAATCCCATGAAATCTTATACGTCTAGTCTCTTACGTGAATGAGATCAATAACATTATTTGATATTTTACGCTAATGTGTTAATCATTTCACACATAAGTCGCTCCTGAGTATAAGTCGCACCCCCGGCCAAACTATGAAAACAACTGCGACTTATAGCCTGAAAAATACGGTATTCACAGCCTTTGCTCAATACTTTGTTTATGCACCTTTGGCAGAAATTACAGCCTCAAGTCTTTTTGAATACTATGCCACTAGCTTGGCACACCTATCTTTGGGTAGTTTCTCTCATTCCCCTTTGCAGAACCTCTCAAGCTCCATCAGGTTGGATGGGAAACCTTGGTTTTCATCCAGGATGTCTCTGTACATTGCTGCATTCATCTTAGTCTAGTCAGGGAGGTGACCGAGAACCCGATGGTCACTCGGCCAGATCTTCAACGTTCCTCTGTGGAGAGAGGAGAACCTTCCAGAAGGATACCCATCTCTGCAGGAATGTATGGTAGAGTGGCCAGACTGAGGCCATTCCTTAGTAAAAAGTTTGCCAAAATGCACCAGAAAGACTCTCGGACCATGAGAAACTAAATTCTCTGGTCTGATGAGACAATGATTTTCGTGAATGCTCGGAGGAAACCAGGCACAGCTCATCACCAGGCCAGTACCATGCCTACAGTGAAGCATGGGGGTGGCAGAACCATGGTGTGGGGATGGTTTTCAGCATAGAGTCAGATCATTTCAGCAATGTACAGAGACATCTTGGATGAAAACCAACACTTTCCATCCAACTTGATGGAGCTTGAGAGTTGCTGCAAAGAGGAATGGACCAAACTGCCCAAAGACTTGAGGCCGGAGGCTGGAAGGCAAATTGGTTGATTAAACATTGCTGTTACACTACGCCAAAGGCCCTGAGGACTGTGATCAGCAAAGATGTCATCTTTTTTCTTTTCCGTACCCGTATCATTTTGACCTGGACTCCATCTTGGAAGAAAGCCCAGATCTGGGGAGCCACTTCTTCCCAGGCCTTCCCCATGGTCTTTAACCGTCGCAGCTCTTCAAATGTCGAGTTGGCCTGCAGGAAAAGACTCCCATGTGAATGTGTCAGAGCTGACAGACAGCAGAGGAGATGACTTTCACACGCAAAAAGCAGTATTCATTGCACACAAACACATTCTGTCAGGTTCAAACCCCGATGACGTCTATTAAACAGACAAGAAGCAAGGAATTAAACAAAGACAGAATTCAATTTAGCTCATTGAGGAGAAACATCTGGGCTGTACTCTGTACAGTCTTCCACCACGCTCTGGCAAGAGAATTCTATGCCACCTCTTTTATTTGGACTTTCCCTGATTACATAGCAACAGCTGTTTCTAAGGGGAGAGGGGGTCGTAAACAGCCGTCGCCCTTGGTCACAAAACAGTTCAAAGAAAAGATGCCTGGAGCTCGCGTCAGGTCCTGCTTCCTCTCCGCTTTGTAGATCTCGGGTCAAGACAAGATCTTCCTGTAGATTACAATAGGTCAAAGAAACCGATACCTTCATGTCGCTTCCCATCGTGCACAGTGGAGTTTTACAAGCATTTTGCTTGGCAAGATCAAAGACAACTTTTGTCTGCTCGCCGGGAACTCATGTGAACAGAAAGTTTTGTGATAACTTACATACAATTATTCTGACACGTTCTTGTATTTGTTACCTCCGAAAAATGCCCACCTCTTTAGGACCACTCTTTCTAGATATATAAAGATTTTTATTTACAACATTAATAATATATCCATTCTATGCAAATATAAAAAAGGTAAGCTTTTAGTAAAAATGTTTTTGTTTTGTTTGTAATTGGTTTTTAATCTTCATTATTTACTTCAAGTTATCTATATACATATTTATTTTAGGTTTTTTTTTAAAATTATTTTTGGCCAAAGGGGGCGCATTTCAATTTCTTACACACACTTGTTATTTCATATGTTGACCAGAGGGGGAGCACTTTTAAAAGCGACACACAGTCAATTTGAAAAATCCCTCCTTTTTGGGACCACCCTCATTGTGATAGATGTCACCACCAGGGGTGCAAATGAGACATTCTCTATTAGATGCAATGTTATTGGGACCATGATTTATGTCATCACTTGTTCACACCTCCTCATATGGAAGCTACTTTTCCTTGTTGATGTCTCAAGAAGGGTAGACATACAAGAACACACACACACACACACACACACATTCTTGTATTTGTTAACTTCTTGAGACCTCCATAAAATTCCTACCTCTTTAGGACCACCCTTTCTAGATATACAGTATAAAGATTTGTATTTACAACATTAATAATATATACATACTATGCAAATATAAAAAAGGTAAGCTTTTAGTTATTTTTTTTATTTTTTTTGTAATTGTTTTTTAATCTTCATTATTTACTTCAAGTTATTACAGTATGTCTCTATTTAATTTAATATATATATATATGAAATAACAAGTGTGTTAGAAATTAAAATGCGTCCCCTTTGGCCAAAATTAATTTTAAAAAAAAGTATATATATATATATATATATATATATATATATATATATATATATATATATATATATATATATATATATATATTATTTTTATTTATTTATTTATTTATTTTTTTAAATTAAATTTGGCCAAAGGGGGCGCATTTCAATTTCTTACACACACTTGTTATTTCATATGTTGACCAGAGGGGGAGCCAGTCAATTTTAAAAACCCTTATTTTTGGGACCTCCCTAATTTTGATATATTTCACCACCAGGGGTGCAAATGAGACATTCTCTATTAGATGCAATGGTTTTACGTATTGGGACCACGATTCCGGTCCTAACTTGTTCACACCTCCTCATATGGAAGGTACTTTTCCTTGTTGATGTCTCAAGAAGGGTAGAAATATAAGAACACACACACTCTCACACACATCTTTGTATTTGTACCCTTCTTGAGAAGGTAAAAAAGGTCAAGATTTTAGTAATTTTGTATTTATTTATTTATTTTAATTGGTTTTTAATCTTCATTATTTACTTCAAGTTATTACAGTATGTCTCTATATACATATATATATATATATATATATATATATATATATATATATATATATATATATATATATATATATATATATATATATATATATATATATATATATATATATATATATATATATATACTTTTTTTTTTTTTAATTAATTTTGGCCAAAGGGGGCGCATTTTAATTTCTAACGTACACTTGTTATTTCATATGTTGACCAGAGGGGGAGCACTTTTAAAAAATAACCTGACAGTCAATTTTAAAAACCCTCCTTTTTGGGACCTCCCTAATTTTGATAGATTTCACCACCAATAGTGTAAATGAGATCTCTATTTTTTTGTTTTTTGTAATGTGCTTAAGGCCGATGACAAAGGAGTCCCGGACCACAGACGGCCCCTGTGCCGCACTTTGGGCAACCCAGCTGTAGAAGCTAACTGTTAATGGCCAACATCTTAGTACCGTAGTGTATTTGTTCATCTTATGGTCACATACGGGACGCGGGTTGTCTCACGTCAGCACCGGAAGTCCTAAAATCAGCCGTTCACCTGGCGGGTTTTTTCCAGGGATGAATAGGGAAGTCCTTCTTTAGCTGCCGTCTTGTTTTATCATATATTACTGCCTTTGCACCTGTCAATGTTTACTTTTGTATCAACAAAAAATCAACAAAAAAATCCTGACTTTGGAGCAATGTTCACGGACTCTAGTATTTGCCTCTCTATTAGATGCAATGGTTTTCCGTATTGGGACCATGATTCCGGTCCTAACTTGTTCACCGGTACTCATATGGACGCTACTTTCCCTTGTTGATGTCACAAGAAGGGTAGAAATACAAGCACACTCACACATTCTTGTATTTCTTACCTTTTTGGGACCACCCTAATTTTGAGAGATTTCACCACCAGGGGTGCAAATGAGACATTCTCTATTAGATGCAATGGTTTTCCGTATTGGGACCATGATTCCGGTCCTAACTTGTTCACCGGTCCTCATATGGAAGCTACTTTCCCTTGTTGATGTCACAAGAAGGGTAGAAATACAAGCACACACACACATTGTTGTATTTCTTACCTTTTTGGGACCACCCTAATTTTGACAGATTTCACCACCAGGGGTGCAAATGAGACATTCTCTATTAGATGCAATGGTTTTACGTATTGGGACCATGATTTATGTCCTACCTTGTTCACACCTCCTCATATGGATGGTACTTTTCCTTGTTGATGTCTCAGGAAGGGTAGAAATACAAGAACACACACACACACACACATTCTTGTATTTCTTACCTTTTGGGACAACCCTAATTTTGACAGATGTCACCACCAGGGGTGCAAATGAGACAATCTCTATTAGATGCAATGGTTTTCCGTATTGGGACCGTGATTTGGGTCCTAACTTGTTCACCTGTCCTCATATGGACGGCACTTTTCCTTGTTGATGTCTCAAGAAGGGTAGAAATACAAGAACACACACACACACACACACACACACACACACACACATTCTTGTATTTTTTACCTTTTTGGGACCACCCTAATTTTGACAGATTTCACCACCAGGGGTGCAAATGAGACATTCTCTATTAGATGCAATGGTTTTACGTATTGGGACCATGATTCCGGTCCTAACTTGTTCACACCTCCTCATATGGACGATACTTTTCCTTGTTGATGTCTCAAGAAGGGTAGAAATACAAGAACACACACACACACACACACATTCTTGTATTTCTTACCTTTTTGGGGCCACCCTAATTTTGACAGATTTCACCACCAGGGGTGCAAATGAGACATTCTCTATTAGATGCAATGGTTTTACGTATTGGGACCGTGATTTCGGTCCTAACTTGTTCACCGGTCCTCATATTGACGGTAATTTTCCTTGTTGATGTCTCAAGAAGGGTAGAAATACAAGAACACACACACACATTCTTGTATTTCTTACCTTTTTGGGACCACCCTAATTTTGACAGAATTCACCACCAGGGGTGCAAATGAGACATTCTCTATTAGATGCAATGGTTTTACGTATTGGGACCATGATTCCGGTCCTAACTTGTTCACCGGTCCTCATATGGAAGCTACTTTCCCTTGTTGATGTCACAAGAAGGGTAGAAATACAAGCACACACACACATTCTTGTATTTCTTACCTTTTTGGGACCAACCTAATTTTGATAGATTTCACCACCAGGGGTGCAAATGAGACATTCTCTATTAGATGCAATGGTTTTCCGTATTGGGACCATGATTTCGGTGCTAACTTGTTCACACCTCCTCATATGGACGGTACTTTTCCTTGTTGATGTCTCAAGAAGGGTAGAAATACAAGCACACACACACATTCTTGTATTTCTTACCTTTTTGGGACCACCCTAATTTTGACAGATGTCACCACCAGGGGTGCAAATGAGACATTCTCTATTAGATGCAATGGTTTTACGTATTGGGACCGTGATTTATGTCCTACCTTGTTCACACCTCCTCATATGGAGGGTACTTTTCCTTGTTGATGTCTCAAGAAGGGTAGAAATACAAGCACACACACACACACACATTCTTGTATTTCTTACCTTTTTGGGACCACCCTAATTTTGACAGATGTCACCACCAGGGGTGCAAATGAGACATTCTCTATTAGATGCAATGGTTTTACGTATTGGGACCATGATTCCGGTCCTAACTTGTTCACACCTCCTCATATGGACGCTACTTTCCCTTGTTGATGTCACAAGAAGGGTAGAAATACAAGCAC
>NC_084745.1:52242706-52247706 GCF_033978785.1 Entelurus aequoreus
ATCTTTTTTTATTTAACGCTTACAGCAGGGGTCACCAAGGCGGTGCCCGCGGGCACCAGGTAGCCCGTAAGGACCAGATGAGTCGCCCGCTGGCCTGTTCTAAAAATAGCTGAAATAGCAGCACTTACCAGTGAGCTGCCTCTATTTTTTAAATTGTATTTATTTACTAGGAAGCTGGTCTCGCTTTGCCCGACATTTCAATTCTAAGAGAGACAAAACTCAAATAGAAAATATTTCAAAGACTTGGTCTTCACTTGTTTAAATAATTTCATTAATTGTTTTACTTGGCTTCTTATAACTTCCAGAAAGACAATTTTAGAGAAAAAATACAACCTTAAAAATGATTATAGGATTTTTAAACACATATACCTTTTTACCTTTTAAATTCCTTCCTCTTCTTTCCTGACAATTTAAATCAATGTTCAAGTAAATTTATTTTTTTTATTGTAAAGAATAATAAATACATTTTAATTTAATTCTTCATTTTAGCTTCTGTTCTTTCGACGAAGAATATTTGTGAAATATTTCTTCAAACTTATTATGATTAAAATTCAAAAAAATTATTCTGGCAAATCTAGAAAATCTGTAGAATCAAATTTAAATCATATTTCAAAGTCTTTTGAATTTCTTTTAAAAATTTTGTTCCGGAAAATTTATAAGAAATAATGATTTGTATTTGTTAGAAATATAGCTTGGTCCAATTTGTTATACATTCTAACAAAGTGCAGATTGGATTTTAACCTATTCAAAACAAAATTCTAAAATTAATCTTAATCAGGAAAAATGACTAATGATGTTCCATAAATTCTTTTTTTAATTTTTTCAAAAACATTCGAATTAGCTAGTTTTTCTCTTCTTTTTTTCGGTTGAATTTTGAATTTTAAAGAGTTGAAATTGAAGATAAGCTATGTTTAAAAATGTAATTGTCCTTTTTTTTGTGTTTTCTCCTCTTTTAAACCGTTCAATTAAGTGTAAATATCATTAATTATTAATAATAACATAGAGTTAAAGGTAAATTGAGCAAATTGGCTATTTCTGGCAATTTATTTAAGTGTGTATCAAACTGGTAGCCCTTCGCATTAATCAATACCCAAGAAGTAGCTCTTGGTTCAAAAAGGTTGGTGACCCCTGGCTTACAGTAATTTACCATGAATTGATTAACGTGGACCCCGACTTAAACAAGTTGAAACATTTATTGGGGTGTTACCATTTAGTGGTCAATTGTACGGAATATGTACTGTACTGTGCAATCTACTAATAAACGTTTCAATCAAAAGTAAATCCCTACAGTATATCAACTTCAGGTTGATGTAAAGTTAAAAATATATATATATGTTATTTTTATTATTATTATCATCAAAATTATGCCTTTTCTGTCAAAAACAACTTTGTTATTTATAATAAAACTGAAATATGCAGTATTTCCCCAACTGCCCAAAACATTCACAAAGCAATTAGAGCCTTCAAAAGATCAATAATGCAGGACACCATTGATTTTAATTAATTATAATTTTTGAGTAATCACAGTAAAAAGATAAATAAAATCCCATTAAATATATTTGGGATCCAAAAGGTGCTCCCACTCATAAAGTGATACATTTTTATTAGTTTTTTTTTTTTTTAACTTTCAACACTTAAGTTACGAGATCAACTTCAGATATATCTGTCCATTTTACAATGGAACTATTATTTTGTTTGTTTTATGCTCTTTTGTCAAAGAAAACGTTGGTGTTTTTGTATGGCAACCACACAATGTATGCAATATTTCCCACATAAAACATTTTAAAGTGAAATATTTGAAATAATTGGAGCCTTGAATAGGTCAATAATTCATTATAACGTTGATTTTCATATTTTTTTGGGAGCAATGGCAAAAAAAGAAAAAGAAAGATATAAAAAAGGGAAAAAAAACAGCTAGCATGGCAGCTTTGTGTCAACATTGCAACTTTTTCTAGTTAGATTTCACCTCATTCCACTTTTTTAATATTTTTTTTTAATGTTTGCAATAGCATTTCCAGAATGTGTGGCGGGCCGGTAAGCAATTAGCTGTGAATTGCAAATGGCAATTGTAAGTATAAAGTTCATGGCACAGTTTTGTCACTGCCACGATCAGGAAGAAAGTGCAAGCTATCACCTGCTGCTGAGAGAAAAATTGGTCAGGATGATCAAGAGTCAACCGAGAACCACCAAAAAGCAGGTCTGCAATGAATTGGAAGCTGCTGGAACACAGGTGTTAGTGTCCACAGTCAAGCGTGTTTTGCATCGCCGTGGACTGAGAGGCTACCATGCAAAAAAGAAGCCTTTGCTCCAGAAGCCACACCTTAAGGCTCGTCTAAAGTTTGCTGCTGATCACATGGACAAAGATAAGACCATCTGGAGGAAAGTTCTGTGGTCAGATGAAACAAAAATGTTGTTTTGTAAGTATAAAGTTCATGGCACAGTTTTGTCACTGCCACGATCAGGAAGAAAGTGCAAGCTATCACCTGCTGCTGGGAGAAAATTGGTCAGGATGATCAAGAGTCAACCGAGAAGTTTGCTGCTGATCACATGGACAAAGATAAGACCATCTGGAGTCAAATTCTGTGGTCAGATGAAACAAAAATGGAGCTGTTTGGCCACAATATCCAGCAATATGTTTGGAGGAGAAAAGGTGAGGTTTTTAATCCCAGGAACACCATTCCTACCGTCAAGCATGGTGGTGGTAGTATTATGCTCTGGGCCTGTTTTGCTGCCAATGGAACTGGTGCTTGTTGCGTCAGACCAGTTCTTCCTCCAAGGGAATCTAAGTTACTGGTCAATCCCAAGTTCTTTCGATGACATATATGCTGAGTAAGAAGGACCATCAAGACAGAATTGGAATATTTTCAAGTTTATACCAAAGCTTTAGGAGTTCAACTCAACCAATACATTCATATCGGCTGCTCTAGTTGATCTGGCATTCAAACGGAAAGAGACTACTTCTTGAATAGGATAACAGTCGCCCCCCCCCAGAAAGGAATGCCTCCCCCTTCCCCAACACTGATAAGGAGAGAGAGACGTGGGGGTTGTCTTCACATTCCGATGGTTTACGACACTAACCAGGCATCTGAAATGTCTAAAGAAACTGGTAGAATATCCAAAGGAAAAGTACTAGCTACTCTAAACATGGCTATGCAAAAAGAAAGAACTCTGCATCCTTCCCACATGCTTTACAGAGAGTAAATGGGACAATGAAAAAGGAGGATTACCTCCAAATTCTTCAGGACAACTTAAAACCATCAGCCCGGAGGTTGGGTCTTGGGCGCAGTTGGGTGTTCCAACAGGACAATGACCCCAAACACACCTCAAAAGTGGCAAAGGAATGGCTAAATCAGGCTAGAATGAAGGTTTTAGAATGGCCTTCCCAAAGTCCTGACTTAAACGTGTGGACAATGCTGAAGAAACAAGTCCATGTCAGAAAAGCAACAAATTTAGCTAAACTGCACCAATTTTGTCAAGAGGAATGGTCAAAAATTAAACCAAAAACTTGCCAGAAGCTTGTGGATGGCTACCAAAAGCGCCTTATTGCAGTGAAACGTGCCATTGTAACATGTTTATGTATGCTAAGGCTATGAGTTTTTTCCCTTGGCCTCAGTCTGGACCCCCTCCCTGGAGTCCAGCATTTGACTAAATATTTTTTTTACCTGTTTCTCACCATTTTTTATAAGGGGGCGCCGGAAGTTGGCAGACCCGTCAGCGATCCCGTTCTGTCTCCCTGTAATGTTTGTCTGCTCTTGAATGGGATTGTGCTGAAAATTGTAATTTCCCCACGGGGATTAATAAAGTCTTTCTGATTCTGATTCTGATTGACGCTTGAATCCCTTAGGGGCGATGGATGGCTGACTAGCGCTTATACAGCAGCAGCCGGCCTCCGTAGCTCCCGCTCCTTCCCCTCTGTTGCAAGTTTTGTTGATTCTATGTAGCATGTTTATGTGTGCTATGGCTATGAGTTGTTTTTATATGGCCTCAGTCTGGACCCCCTCCCTGGAGTCCAGCATTTGACTAAATATTTTTTTTACCTGTTTCTCACCATTTTTTATAAGGGGGCGCCGGAAGTTGGCAGACCCGTCAGCGATCCGGTTCTGTCTCCCTGTAATGTTTGTCTGCTCTTGAATGGGATTGTGCTGAAAATCTTAATTTCCCCTCTGGGATTATTAAAGTATTTCTGATTCTGGTTGACGCTTGAATCCCTTAGGGGCGATGGATGGCTGACTAGCGCTTATACAGCAGCAACCGGCCTCCGTAGCTCCCACTCCCTCCCCTCTGTTGCAAGTTTTGTTGATTCTACGTAGCATGTTTATGTGTGCTATGGCTATGAATTTTTTTTCGTTGGCATCAGTCTGGATCCCCTCCCTGGAGTCCAGCATTTGACTGAATATTTTTTTTACCTGTCTCTCACCATTTTTTGTAGGGGGCGCCGGAAGTTGGCAGACCCGTGAGCGATCCTGTTCTGTCTCCCTGTAATGTTTGTCTGATTTTGAATGGGATTTTCTGGAAATCTCAATTTCCCCTTGGGGATTAATAAAGTACTTCTGAATCTGAATCTGAATTGTTCCTGGCAAGCGCGCCTGCTCTGATGTTCTTGTATTGGCAACTTACATTTCTTATGATGGTTCTGACGGCAGGTGAGTCGGGGGCGTAGAGGA
Source organism: Entelurus aequoreus (assembly GCF_033978785.1). Taxonomy (NCBI): domain Eukaryota; kingdom Metazoa; phylum Chordata; class Actinopteri; order Syngnathiformes; family Syngnathidae; genus Entelurus; species Entelurus aequoreus. Next base: position 52,247,371 of record NC_084745.1, read on the forward strand.
TCTTGCCCATCAACATGGGCTTCAGTGAGTTCCACACGATCCTGGTGGCAGGGTTGGATTCCAGCTCGCTCATCAGATCAGTGCAGAACTCAGCTGGAGAGCAAAGGTGCAGATTATGTGAAGCATGCATTCCAATGTCATGACACAAAGAGGCATCAGTGTCACTTTATGCAAGATTCTTGCAAATGGAATAAAACCTGCAAATGGATGACTTTAAAGACAGATACATGCTGACCAATGAACCTTTTGGGATTTTTTATGGTCTTTCAGGCAGGGAGGGGTCCCCAACCTTATTTGTACCAGGCACTGGTTTAATAGAGGCTCTATTTTTACAGA
>NC_084745.1:52252706-52282706 GCF_033978785.1 Entelurus aequoreus
ATGTTAACAATTAATCGATTTTCGATTAATTGCCGTTAAGAAATTACCCGATTAAAATTAACGATTTCAATTAATTGACAATTCCGTTCTGTCACGGTCGGTGCGGTGGTTTTCTGTGTGAAGGTAATGCTGAGTTTATACCTCGCTAGTCCACACGAGGGAGTTGTTGCTTATTGTACTTTTTCCAAGCAGCAACACCATCACGTGACCAGCCCTACATGTCCGCTGTACACATGAGAGTCCACATGCGAGAGAAGAAAAACAAACATGAAGCGACGCAAGAGAAGTGCTGTGTGGGAACATTTCACCCTAAAAGAGGACGATGCAACGTGCAAAATATGTAAGGCTGTTTTGAAGTACAACAATTCAACCAGTTCGTTAAATTACCACCTAAAAAGTTTACATGCCGCTGTGCTTGGAGGAGAGAGTGGAGGCGGAGCACGGCCAGGCCAGCCCTCCGTCGCCGAAGCGTTTTCCAAAAGAAAAGCGGTGTGTGATGACGCACGGGCAGAGGGCATCACCCAGAGGATTTGCAACATGGTTGAAAAGGATATGCTGCCTATAAGCATTGTGGATGGCAAGGGGTTTCGTGAGTTGATGAACTATTGTGAGCCAGACTACCAAATCCCTTCTCGAGAAACAATAACAACCCGCATAGAGGCTCGCTACAAAAGAAAGAAAGCCGAGCTGAAAGCACGACTGGCCAACACGCATGTAGCCCAAATGTTAAGTTGAATCAATGACTGTTCTTCTGCAGCAGGCTTAGGTTTACTTATTTTGCTGTTACTTACAATTTCAGGGATGTCTGCCTTATATTTTTTCAAGTTGACTGTCATATAGGCACTTTTCCCAGTTCAAGAGGGATTCAATTAATGTTGCAGCTTGCAGGCTGCTAGCCTTCTAATAGTTTGTGAGACAGACTAAGATGTGCATTGTGCATGTTGTGCACTTGATGTTACTTTATTTTTCTTGTCTTTACAGTAGTGAGTGAGTGACATGTTTTTTCACTTCAGTTCTTGTCAGCCTCACCTGAGTCCAAAGGTGAAGTTCTGCAGCAGACTGCAACAGCCAACAGGCTTACTTATTTGCTGCCTGCTGTTACAATTTTCAGGGATGTCTTCCTTGTATTTTTTCAAGTTGACAGATAGGCATTAGGCACCTTTCCCAGTTCAAGAGGGATTATATAAAATAAAGCTAGCTATTATGGCTGCTGCCACTACCAAGTCTTGCATGTGTGACAAGACTAAAGTGCACTTTATATTATATTCCTCATGTTACAAAGATGACTTACTTTTGTATCAAATAAACATTTGATTAGGGAATACAATGTCCTTTGTATTTTATACCAGCAAAATTTTGATTTTGATTTTGTACCTTATTGAGGGGAAATCTCAGATGGGGGGAAAACGCCGCTTTATCAACTAATCGATGATCGATCGATAAGGTTATCAACTATCAATTAATGAAATAATCGATAATTTGCATCCCTAGAAAATACTCAATTTTAGATATTGGATATTTAATGGATTTTTTTTTATACATTTTTTTTTAAACAATAACAGAAATGTCCATTATTTAGTTTTTCCATTATTGTATATATAACTAAAATTGTCATCTAAACGCAAAAAGTCCGCTGTGGAGGACGCGAGATCGCAGAAGCATATTTGTGAAATTATTACGAACATAAAGTAAGAAAAAACTAGCCTGTTAGCAAAAAATAAATAAAATAAAAACAAAAGACAATACTTTTTTTTGGCTTTGATGTCAGATATTTAATCAGTTTTAGTCAAAAATAAATGCAAAAATAAGTAAAAAAATAGATTTCTTTTGAGGGGGGAGGAGTATTTCATTACTATAAACATAACTAATATAGTAAAAAAAATATATACTTTTTTTTGTACCTTGATGTCAGATATTTAATCAGTTTTAGTCATAAATAAATGAAAAAAATAAATAAATACATAAAATACACTTTTTTTTTAAGACGGGGTATTTCATTACTGTAAATATAAGTAATGTAGTAGAAAAATATATACTTTTTTGTACCTTGATGTCATATATTTAATCAGTTTTAGCCATAAATAAATGCAAGAATAAAAAAATACATAAAATACAGATTTTTTTTAAGGCGGGGTATTTCATTACTCTAAATATAAGTAATGTAGTAGAAAAATATATACTTTTTTTGTACCTTGATGTCAGATATTTAATCAGTTTTAGTCAAAAATAAATGCAAAAATAAGTAAAAAAAATAGATTTCTTTTGAGGGGGGAGGAGTATTTCATTACTATAAACATAACTAATATAGTAAAAAAAATATATACTTTTTTTGTACCTTGATGTCAGATATTTAATCAGTTTTAGTCATAAATAAATGAAAAAAATAAATAAATACATAAAATACTGATTTTTTTTAAGACGGGGTATTTCATTACTGTAAATATAAGTAATGTAGTAGAAAAATATATACTTTTTTGTACCTTCATGTTAGATATTTAATCAGTTTTAGCCATAAATAAATGCAAGAATTAAAAAATACATAAAATACAGATTTTTTTTAAGGCGGGGTATTTCATTACTCTAAATATAAGTAATGTAGTAGAAAAATATATACTTTTTTTGTACCTTGATGTCAGATATTTAATCGGTTTTAGTCAAAAATAAATGCAAATATAAATACATAAATAAAATATAGATGTTTTTTTTTTGGGGGGGGGGCATTTCATTATTATAAATACAACTAATATCGTAGAAAAGTATATACTTTTTTTTGTACTTTGATGTCAGATATTTAATCTGTTTTAGTCATAAATAAAATCTAAAATAATAATGGAAAATTTATAAATAAAATGTAGATTTTTTTGGGCGCGGGGGGTATTTCAATACTGTAAATATAACTAATATAGTGACAATGTACATACCTTTTTTGTACCTTGATGTCAGATATTTAATCCATTTTAGTCATAAATAAATGCAAAAATAATAACAAAATGAATTAAATAAAATGTAGATTTGTTGAGGGGGAGTATTTCATTACTGTAAATATAACTAATGTAGAAAAAAAAATATATATATATATATATATACATATACTTCTTTTTAACTTTGATGTCAGATATTTAATCTGTTTTAGTCATAAATAAAAGCAAAGTTAATAACAAAATGAATCAAATAAAATGTAGATTTTTTTGAGGGGGGTATTCCATTGCTGTAAATATAACTAATATAGAAAAGAAAAAAAAAATATATATATATACTTTTTTTTTTACCTTGATGTCAGATATTTAATCTGTTTTAGTCAAAAATAAATGCAAAAATAATAACAAAATAAATAAGATAAAATGGAGGTTTTTTTTGGAGGGGGGTATTTCATTACTGTAAATATAACTAATTTAGAAAAAAAACAATATCTTTTTTTTTTTTCCTTGTGTCAGATTGATGTCAGGTATTCAATCGATTTTAGTCATAAACAAATGCAAAATACAAAATAAAATAAAATGTAGATTTTTTTTAGAGGGGGTATTTCATTACTATAAATCGATAGAAAAAATAAATATACTTTTTTTTTAACCTTGATGTCAGATATATAATCTGTTTTAGTCTTATATAAATGCAAAAAATAATAACAAAATTAATCAAATAAAATGTTGTTGTTTTTTTGCTGGGGGGGGGGGGGTTGATTACTGTAAATATAACTAACATATAAAAAATTAACTAGTTTTTTTTTTACCCTGATGTCAGATATTTAATCTGTTTTAGTCATAAATAAATGCAAAAATAAAAACAAAATAAATAAAATAAAATGTAGATTTTTTTGGAGGGGGGTATTTCATTACTGTAAATATAACTAATATAGAAAAAAAACAAAACACTTTTTTTTTTTTTACCTTGTGTCAGATTGATGTCAGATATTTAATCAGTTTTAGTCATAAACAAATGCAAAAAACAAACGAATTAAAATAAAATGTAGATTTTTTTAGGGGGGGTATTTCATTCCTATAAATCGATAGAAAAAATAAATACACTTTTTTTTTAACCTTGATGCCAGATATTTAATCTGTTTTAGTCATATATAAATGCAAAAAATAATAACAAAATAAATAAAATAAAATGTAGATTTTTTTTGGAGGGGGGTATTTCATTACTGTAAATATAACTAATATAGAAAAAAACAATATACTTTTTTTTTTTTTTACCTAGTGTCAGATTGATGTCAGATATTTAATCGGTTTTAGTCATAAATAAATGCAAAAAACAAACGAATTAAAATAAAATGTAGATTTTTTTAGGGGGGGTATTTCATTCCTATAAATCGATAGAAAAAATAAATACACTTTTTTTTTTAACCTTGATGCCAGATATTTAATCTGTTTTAGTCATATATAAATGCAAAAAATAATAACAAAATAAATCAAATAAAATGTTTGTTTTTTTTGGGGGGGGGATTTGATTACTGTAAATATAACTAACATATAAAAAATTAACTAGTTGGTTTTTTTTTACCTTGAGGTCAGATATTTAATCGGTTTTAGTCATAAATAAATGCAAAAAAAAATAAAATGAATAAAATAAAATGTAGATTTTTTTTAGAGGTTTATAACTAGTATAACTAATATAAAAACCAATAAATATACTTTTTTTTGAGGGGGTGTGTATTTCATTACTATAACTATAGCTAATGTAGAAAATATATACTTTTTTTTTTTACCTTGGTGTCAGATATTTAATCTGTTTTAGTCAAAAATAAATGCAAAAATAATAAAAAAATAAATAAATAAAATGTAGATTTTTTTTGGAGGGGGGTATTTCATTACTGTAAATATAACTAATATAGAAAAAACAACATAATTTTTTTTTTTTTTACGTTGTGTCAGATTGGTGTCAGATATTTAATCGGTTTTAGTCATAAACAAATGCAAAAAACAAACAAAATAAAATAAAATGTAGATTTTTTTTAGGGGGGGTATTTCATTACTATAAATCGATAGAAAAAATAAATATACTTTTTTTTTAACCTTGATGTCAGATATTTAATCTGTTTTAGTCATATATAAATGCAAAAAATAACAACAAATTAAATCAAATAAAATGAGGGGGGGATTTAATTACTGTAAATATAACTAACATATAAAAAATTAACTAGTTTTTTTTTTTACCTTGAGGTCAGATATTTAATTGGTTTTAGTCATAAATAAATGCAAAATTAATAACAAAATGAATAAAATAAAATGTAGATTTTTTTGAGGGGTTTATAACTAATACAACTAATATAAACACCAATAAATATACTTTTTTTTTTACCCTGATGTCAGATATTTAATCTGTTTTAGTCATAAATAAATGCAAACATAATAACATAAATAAAATAAAATGTATATATTTTTTTGAGGGGGTGTGTATTTCATTACTATAAATATAACTAATGTAGAATATATATACTTTTTTTCTCACCTTGATGTCAGATATTTAATCTGTTTTAGTCATAAATAAATGTAAAATTAATACTAAAATTATTAAAATAAAATGTAAATCTTCTTTGAGGGGGGTATTTCATTACTTTAAATATAACTAATATAGAAAAAAGAAAAAAATATATATATACTTTTATATTTAATTACTATAAATATAACTAATGTAGAAAATATATACTTTTTTTTTTTACCTTGATGTCAAATGTTTAATCTGCTTTAGTCAAAAATAAATGCAAACATAATAACAAAATAAATAAAATAAATTATAGATTTTTTTGAGGGGATATTTCATTACTGTAAATATAACTAATATAGAAACAAATATTTATATACTTTTTTTTTTACCTTGATGTCAGATGTTTAATCTCTTTTAGTCATAAATAAATGCAAAAAAAAAAAAATCTAATCAAATGTAGATTTTTTTTGAAGGGGTATTTCATTACTGTAAATATAACTAATATAGAAACAGATAAATATACTTTTTTTTTAACCTTGATGTAAGATACTATATCTGCTTTAGTCATTGTTAAATAAAAATAAAAAAGTAAAAATTAGTGGGAAGAACGGGGATAAAATACATTCAAAACAAACTACATATGTCATAAATATGAGTTATTAGCACAATCTTGTTCCTGTTCCAGCGCCAAAAAGAACACCTGTGGTGGTTCTACTCACTGCTGCTGTTGTCGTAAACATGGGGGCCACGTCTTCTGGCCCCGTTGATGCCCAGGAAAGCTTTGTAGTTGTTGTCCTCGTACCAGTTGAAGGAGGCCACGCGGGAGAAGGCTCCCTCGGTGTAGCCGCACACCAGGCTGGAGGCGGCAGCCATCACCTGCCTGAAGGAGAGATCTCTCTGGAAAAGAGGTGTCATCACCTGTAGGAGTTCCCGGGTGCTGCTTCTCCGGAGTAACTGTCATTGGGAAATTAAAAAGATCCATTTGAGTCATTCTCGAAATGATGACAAAGAAATATAACCTGATAGAAAAATGCTATTTAAAACATGTGTATGCACGTACAACACTTAAAACCTTTAGTATATCAGTGTGTGGAATTAAATTATGCAATGGATTAAGTAAAGAAATCAATGTATTAATAGGATCCGGTTTAAAACAGGAAGAGAACATACTGTAAATGTTAGTAATTGCTATGAAGTGGAAAAAGGGGGTGGGGTTAAATGAGCCTTGCTTCTTCCTACTCCTTTTCGGACGTGTTGTAAAGAAGAAAAAAAAGAAAATATGTCAATATTGAAACTGTATACATGTTGGAAATCAACTGCAACCAACCAAAATTCACAGTAAGCACATATTCAGGAAAAGGGAAATAAATTGCTAAATAAAATAAATAAATGCATCAAAAGAAAACAAAATGAGAAAAAAATAAATAAAAAGAAAAAAAAACTGCTTAATATAAAATGTAAAAGAAGCCTTTTTTTTCCCTTTTCTTTTTATTAATTATTTTAATTTCATGTGTTTAAAAATTCACATTTTGATAGGGGAGAGAAAAATGTGTAATCACATATTCAGGAAAAGGGAAATAAATAAATAAATAAATACATTGCTAAACAAAATAAATAAATACATAAAAAGAAAAAAAAATAATGAGAAAAAATGTTTAAGAAGAAAAAACAACGGCTTGAAATAAAAAAAAATAGAAGGCCTTTTTTAGTTTTTTTTCCTTTTCGTTTTATGAATTATTTTAATTTCATGTGTTTAAAAATTCACATTTTGATAGGGGGAGAGAAAAACGTGTAATCACTTATTCAGGAAAAGGGAAATAAATAAATAAATACATTGCTGAACAAAATAAATAAATACATAAAAAGAAAGGAAAATGAGAAAACAAATTTAAAAAGAAAAAAACAGCTTAAAAAAATACAAGGCATTTTTTTGTTTTTTTCCTCCTCTTTCTATGAATTATTTTCATTTCATGTGTTTAAAAATTCTCATTTTCATAAGGAGAGAGAAAAATGTGTAACCACATATCAAGGAAAAGGGGAATAAATACATAAATACATTGCTAAACCAGATAAATAAATACATAAAAAGAAACAATATTGAGAAAAAAATGTTTAAAAAGAAAAAAAAAACGTTTTTTTTCTGTTTTTCCTCTTCTTTTTATGAATTATTTTCATTTCATGTTTTTAAAAATTCACATTTTGATAGGGAACGAGACAAAAATGCAACAATATATGTAAAAAAGGGGGAAAACAAAAAAAATATCTTAAAAATACATATTTCTTTTTATGTTCATAATGAGAACTAACGAGATGGAAATTAACAAATAAATATTTAAATACAGGAAATAATTCCTTGGATGTGATTAAAAATTCACATTTTGATAGGGAAAGAGACAAAAGTGCAACTATTAATGGAAAAAAAAGGGGAAAAACAAAAAAAAACTTTTTTAAAATACATAAAAAATATATATTTATTTTTATATACATAATGAGAACTATTTATTTAGAATAAAATTTACAAATCGATAAATACAGGAAATAATCCATTTAATGTGTTTAAAAATTCACATTTTGATAGGGAAAGAGACAAAAGTGCAACTATATATGTAAAAAAAGGGGGCAACACATAAAAAATATCTCAAAATAGAATTTAAAAATATATATATTTTTTTATGTACATAATGAGAACTAATGAGATGAAACACAGATAAATACAGGGTGGAAAAAAACTACAGCAGCATTAAATAATGACTAATAGTTTCCAAAAGAAAAATGGTTAAAGTAATAAAACCTGGCCCACATGTATCACCATTTAATAAAAACTATATTACTGCGTGCAGGTCAAACGTAAATCCAACCCTAACAACAGTACTAAAGTTTTACCCTGGAACAGACCATTTACATGGTTGGAGGCCTCTTTGACATTTTGACATAGTTTGTTCTTTTGTCAAAAGCCTTCAGAAACATGAAATATATGTGATTAGTGTCAACATTGTGTCTTTTGTGTCCAGTTTAATTCCTCCAACATGCGAGGCTTCCTCGTGTGTACTGACCCCGTGACCCCCGTGTGCCCCCCCCCCATGTTTGCGTACAAAGTGAGTGAAGAGGAAGCAAGTGTTTCCTGCCTGACTAAAAATAGAGGACCCCCCTACCTCTTGCAGTTTGTCGCTGGCAGCGGACACCACCTGCAGCCAGAAGTGGATGTTGATGCCCTCAGAGTGATTGTCCACAACACGGGGAAGCTGCAGAAAGAAACACGTTATGATAATATTACTTCTAGAACCTTCATAGCACAATCACATCTTTATTTTATGTTGAAGAGGTTCATTTAGCCTACTAATGTGTATTTATAAATGGTTGATTTATATTAAACAATATATATTTTTATATATATTTATATAAAAATATATATATTTCGGCTATCTTGCAGAAGCAAGATAGCCGAAACTTGTCAGGTACAAAACTTTACCTTACTAGCTCAACCATTTATAAATACACATGTTTATTGTTTTAAACATGCGTAATAGTTACATGCATCACAGCTTCTCAATCATTACCTTCTTTTACTTGTGTTAACCTCCTTTTCACGCTTTTTACCAATGTTTGCTTACCTTTTTTTAAACTTATTTTATCTGCTTCTTACCTTCTTTTACTTGTGTTTACCTCCTTTTCACACTTTTTACCAATGTTTGCATACCTTTTTAACTTTTTACCTTCTTTTACTTGTGTTTACCTCCTTTTCACACTTTTTACCAATGTTTGCATACCTTTTTAACTTTTTACCTTCTTTTACTTGTGTTTACCTCCTTTTTCACACTTTTTACCAATGTTTGCGTACCTTTTTTAACTTATTTTACCTGCTTCTTACCTTCTTTTACTTGTGTTTACCTCCTTTTCACGCTTTTTACCAATGTCTGCATACCTTTTTTTAACTTATTTTACCTGCTCGTTACCTTCTTTTACCGGTGTTTACCTCCTTTTTGCCTTCTTCTACCTGCTTTTATCTTATTTTACCTATATTTACCTTCTTATTACGTTCTTTTACCTATGTTTACTTTTTTTTTTACCTTCTTCTACCCCCTTTAATTTTCTTTTTACCTTGTTTTACTCATGTTTACCTACTTTTTAACCTTCTATCTGCTTCTACCTGCCTAATACCTTTTTTTTTCTTCCAATTTCAACTCTGAGCGCTGCAGAGACGTAAAGGCCCTTTATACCTTGTTTTACCTGTTTACCTACTTCTTTTTTTTTCCTTATTTCACCTACGTTAACCTACTTTTTTTACCTATGTTAACCTACTTTTCATTTTTTACCCAAGTTTATCTACTTTTTTACTTTCTTCTGCATGTGTTGATTTTTTTCAACCTTCTTCTACCCTCTTTTGACTTCTTTTAACCTTTTTTTACTCATGTTTATCTACTTTTTCACCCTTTTTTTTAACCCATTTTTACCTGTTTATCTTTTCTATCTGAGTTTACCTGCTTTTTACTTTCTTTAACATACTTTACTGTTCTTGTACCTGTTTATTTACTTTTTTTTTTACCTTCTTCTATCGTTTCACCTTTATCAGCCTGCTTTTACTTATATTTCGTTTGACCTTGTTCTACTTTCTTTTACCTATTTTTTACCTTCTTCTGCATTTGACCTTTTTTTAAACCATTATTTGCTTATTTCATTTTTACCTTGTGCTATCTGTTTACCTACTTTTTTACTTTATTGTACCTGATTTTACATAATTTTTTACCTACGTTTACCTACTTTTTATATCTTTGCCTACCTGATTTGATCTTTTCACCTATTTTTTAAACTTTTCTTTACCTGATTTTACCTGCGTATTTTACCCATATGTACTTTTTACCGTCTTCTGCCTGCTTATTAAATTTTTTAACCTATGTTTACTTTTTTTTCACCTTGTTTTACCTGCTTATTACTTTTTTACATGTTTCCTTGTTTACCTTTTTTAGATGCTCATGACCTTCTTTTACCCATGTTTACGTACATTTTCTACCTGCTTTTACCTGTGTATTATCTTTTTTTTTAACCTATGTTTACTTTTTAAACATTGTTTTACCTGCTTATTGCCTTTTGTTTTACCTATGTTTACTTTTTTTTACCTTGTTTTACCTGGTTATTACCTTTTTTACCTATGTTTCCTTGTTTACCATTTTTAGATGCTCATTACCTTCTTTTATCCATGTTTACCTACATTTTCTACCTGATTTTACCTGCATATTACCTTCTTTTTTTACCTATGTTTACTTTTTACATGCTTATTACCTTTTTTACCTATGTTTACTTGTTTACATTTTTTACACACTTATTACCTTCTTTTACCCATGTTCACTTACATTTTCTACCTGCTTATACCTGCGTATTACCTTAATTTTTTTATGTTTAGCTACTTTTTTACCTACATACTTGAGTTCATCTAAACTTCTAACCAAAATTGCATTGGCATAAACATTTAAAGATAAAAACAACGCATTCTTGCAACATGCATGAACTTCCTAAAATGGTGAGGTGAGAAAGTAAAAGGATTTCTTGAAAATGTTGTGAAAGGGAAGTTCATGTTCCACTTCCACGCCGTGTGGAACAAGAGTAGAACATGTTGAACACAAACATACGTGTGGAAAGTTACAAATGTCGGGCACGGCTCCTTTAAGTTGGGAGAAGGTGTGCTTGAGGATCTTGCTTCTTGCACACAATAGGCTTGAAGTACAGGAAGCAGGACCAGGACCAAACAAAGACCAGAGGAGACATCCTTCCTTTGGGACATTGCTCTCTATCTCAGTGTGTGTGTGTGTGTGTGTGTGTGTGTGTGTGTGTGTGTGTGTGTGTGTGTGTGTGTGTGTGTGTGTGTGTGTGTGTGTGTGTGTGTGTGTGTGTGAGTGTGTGTGTGTGTGTGTGTGTGTTTGTGTGTGAGTGTGTGTGTGCGTTCTTGTATTTCTACCCTTCTTGAGACACCAACAAGGAAAAGTATCTTCCATATGAGGAGGTGTGAACAAGTGATGACCTAAATCATGGTCCCAATAACATTGCATCTAATAGACAATGTCTCATTAGCACCCCTGCTGGTGAAATCTATCAAAATGAGGGTGGTCCCAAAAAGGAGGGGTTTTTCAAGTCGACTGTGTCGGTTTTAAAAGGGTAAACATATGAAATAACAAGTGTGTGTAAGAAGTTGAAATGCGCCCCCTTTGGCCAAAATTAATTAAATAATAAATTAAATATGTATATAGAGACATACTGTAATAACTTGAAGTAAATAATGAAGATTAAAAAACAATTACAAACAAAAAATTCCCCCCAAAATAAATGAACTAAAAGCAGTTTTTTTCTCACAATGTGTCGACTTTTTTCTTGTAAAATTGGGAACAATTTCGTGTATTCTTTCTGTTTCTGTAATATTGCAATATTTTCTCGTAAAATTATTACTTTTTTATGTAAAATGAGTACTTTTTAACGCAAAATGGTGACATTTGTCATATAAAATTCTGACTTTTGTCACAATATTGCCAATTATTTTTGTTGTTCTTGTAAAATAGTAAAAAAATTTGAGTAAAATGAGTAAATAATGAAGATTAAAAAACAATTACAAACAAAAAATTCCCCCAAAAAATAAATGAACTAAAAGCAGTCTTTTTCTCACAATGTGTCGACTTTTTTCTTATAAAATTGGGAACAATTTCTCGTATTCTCGTAAAATTATTACTTTTTTTTTAAATGTAAAATGAGTACTTTTTAATGCAAAATGGTGACATTTGTCATACAAAATTCTGACTTTTATCACAATATTGCCAATTTTTTTGTTGTTCTTGTGAAATAGTGACATTTTTTGAGTAAAATGACGACTTTTGTCATAAATCTGCCAAGTAAAATTCCGATTATTATTATAATATTGCCAAAATGTTAAAGTTTTCTTATAAAATTGTGACTTTTGTCGAGTAAAATTACGACTCTTTTCATAAAATTGCCCAAACTTTAAGCTTTTCTTGTAAAACTGCGACTGTTATTGAGTAAAATTCCAACTTTTATCATAATATCGCACAAATGTTCAGTTTTTCTTGTAAAATTTTGACTTGCGTTGAGTAAAATGACGACTTTTATTATAATACTGCAAAAATTCTATGGTTTTCTTGTGAAATTGAGACCTTTTTCTTGTGAAATTCCAACTCATTTTTCACAACAAGCTTTTTTATATTTGCATAGTATGTATAAATTATTAATGTTTTAAATACGCATCTTTATATATCTAGAAAGGCTGGTCCTAAAGAGGTAGGCCTTTTTCGGAGGTCTCAAGAAGGTACAAAATACAAGTGTGTGTGTGTGCGTGTGTGTGTGTGTGTGTGTGTGTGTGTGTGTGTGTGTGTGTGTGTGTGTGTGTGTGTGTGTTCTTGTATTACTACTCTTCTTGAGATGTCAACAAGGAAAAGTATCTTCCATATGAGGAGGTTTGAACAAGTGATGACATAAATCATGGTCCCAATAACATTGCATCTAATAGACAATGTCTCATTAGCACCCCTGCTGGTGACATCTATCAAAATGAGGGTGGTGCCAAAAAGGAGGGATTTTTCAAATTGACTGTGTGTCGGTTTTAAAGGTGCTCCCCCTCTGGTCAACATATGAAATAACGAGTGTGTGTAAGCAATTGAAATGCGCCCCCTTTGGACCAAATTAATTAAAAAGAAAATGGAATAAATATGTATATAGAGACATACTGTAATAACTTGAAGTAAATAATGAAGATTAAAAACCAATTACAGACAAAAAATTCCCCCAAAAATAAATGAACTCAAAGCAGTCTTTTTCTCACAATGTGTCGACTTTTTTCTTATAAAATTGGGAACAATTTCTCGTATTCTTTCTGTTTCTGTAATATTGCAATATTTTCTCGTAAAATTATTACTTTTTTATGTAAAATGAGTACTTTTTAACGCAAAATGGTGACATTTGTCATAAAAATTCTGACTTTTGTCACAATATTGCCAATGATTTTTGTTGTTCTTGTAGAATAGTAAAAAAAATTGAATAAAGTGAGTAAATAATGAAGATTAAAAAACAATTACAAACAATAAATTCCCCCAAAAATAAATGAACTAAAAGCAGTTTTTTTTTTCTTACAATGTGTCGACTTTTTTCTTATAAAATTGGGAACAATTTCTCGTATTCTCGTAAAATTATTACTTTTTTTTTAAATGTAAAATGAGTACTTTTTAATGCAAAATGGTGACATTTGTCATATAAAATTCTGACTTTTATCACAATATTGCCAATTATTTTTGTTGTTCTTGTAAAATAGTAAAATATTTTGAGTAAAATGACGACTTTTGTCATAAATCTGCCAAGTAAAACTCCGATTATTATTATAATATTGCCAAAATGTTAAAGTTTGCTTATAAAATTGTGACTTTTGACGAGTAAAATTACGACTCTTTTCATAAAATTGCCCAAACTTTAAGCTTTTCTTGTAAAACAGCGACTGTTATTGAGTAAAATTCCAACTTTTATTATAATACTGCAAAAATTCTATGGTTTTCTTGTGAAATTGTGACCTTTTTCTTGTGAAATTCCAACTCATTTTTCACAACAAGCTTTTTTATATGTGCATAGTATGTATATATTATTAATGTTGTAAATACACATCTTTATATATCTAGAAAAGCTGATCCTGAAAAGGTAGGCATTTTTTGGAGGTCTCAGGAAGGTACAAAATACAAGAGTGTGTGTGTGTGTGTGTGTGTGTGTGTGTGTGTGTGTGTGTGTGTGTGTGTGTGTGTGTGTGTGTGTGTGTGTGTGTGTGTGTGTGCGCGCGTGTGTGTGTGTGCGTGTGTGTGTGCGTGTGCGTGCAAGTGAACAATATGTGATTTGATTTTGGAGTTCTTTGTGGTTGTTAAAACTCTGTGATTGAATGAAAAAGAGGCCGCCAATGTTTACTCCGTGTCACTAAGAGGAGGCGTGTCATCTCTGGGCTAATTACAAGAAGAGGGCGAGTCCGACAGCTCGTCTAATGCGGTTTCACAAGTTCTGTGGCTCAGGGTGAACTATTTTGGCGCACGCCGTCCTGATCTCGTCTTTCCCGGCCGGCTTAAAAGCGTTTGATGATTGTTTTCACAAGATACAGTTGGTCTACTGTAAATACACTACAATAACAATCAACTAGGTTTACTATACTAGTACCGCAATACTAATGAATCATATTCGGTACTATACCGCCTCGAAAAAGTACCAGTTCCAATCCCCCCTTTTTTAACGGGCATGACGGCGCGTCGTCACGTCGTGACATTGCTGGTTTTAGGAGCAGAGGAGCGTGTTCGGCAGCGCACACACACATAGTACTTACAAGCAGACACAGTGTGTAGACAGAAAAGGGAGAACGGACGCATTTTGGCTTAAAAAGTAAAGATAAAGGTGAAGTTATAACACTGAAACACCCTCAGGAAGAGGTGCTTTAAGACATGGCTAGCTAGTGTTGCGTCGACCAGCTCTTCCTCCCAAGGAATCTAAGTTACTGGTCAATCCCAAGTTCTTTCGATGACATATATGCTGAGTAAGAAGGACCATCAAGACAGAATTGGAATATTTTCAAGTTTTACTAAAGCTTTAGGAGATCAGTTTAACCAATACCTTCATATCGGCTACTCTAGTTCAGGGGTCACCAACCTTTTTGAACCAAGAGCTACTTCTTGGGTACTGATTAATGCGAGGGGCTACCAATTTGATACACACTTAAATAAATTGCCAGAAATAGCCAATTTGCTCAATTTACCTTTAACTCTATGTTTTTATTAATAATTAATGATATTTACACTTAATTGAACGGTTTAAAAGAGGAGAAAACACGAAAAAAATGACAATTAAATTTTGAAACATAGTTTATCTTCAATTTCGACTCTTTAAAATTCAAAATTCAACCGAAAAAAAGAAGAGAAAAACTAGCTAATTCGAATGTTTTTGAAAAAATAAAAATAAAAATTTATGGAACATCATTAGTAATTTTTCCTGATTAAGATTAATTTTAGGATTTTGATGACATGTTTTAAATAGGTTAAAATCCAATCTGCACTTTGTTAAAATATATAACAAATTGGACCAAGCTAGACAAATCATTATTTCTTCTAGATTTTCCAGAAACATTTTTTTTAAAGAAATTAAAAGACTTTGAAATAAGATTTAAATTTGATTCTACAGATTTTCTAGATTTGCCAGAATATTTTTTTTGAATTTTAATCATAACAAGTTTGAAGAAATATTTCACAAATATTCTTCGTCGAAAAAACAGAAGCTAAAATTAAGAATTAAATTAAAATGTATGTATTATTCTTTACAATAAAAAATTTTTTTTTTACTTGAACATTGATTTAAATTGTCAGGGAAAAAAGAGGAAGGAATTTAAAAGGTAAAAAGGTATATGTGTTTAAAAATCCTAAAATCATTTTTAAAGTTGTATTTTTTTCTCTAAAATTGTCTTTCTGAAAGTTATAAGAAGCAAAGTAAAAAAATTCATGAAATTATTTAAACAAGTGAAGACCAAGTCTTTAAAATATTTTCTTGGATTTTCAAATTCTATTTGAGTTTTGTCTCTCTTAGAATTAAAAATGTCGGGCAAAGCGAGACCAGCTTGCTAGTAAATAAATACAATTTAAAAAAGAGAGGCAGCTCACTGGTAAGTGCTGCTATTTGAGCTATTTTTAGAACAGGCCAGCGGGCTACTCATCTGGTCCTTACGGGCTACCTGGTGCCCGCGGGCACCGCGTTGGTGACCCCTGCTCTAGTTGATCTGACATTCAAACAGAAAAGCCAACTTCTTGCACACAAAGAAAGCGCACTTACCCGTGTAAAATTTTGTCCGAGGAGGGGGACCTTGAACGATGGTTTAGTGTGGCTGAAACGGGCTACTTAGGCTAAATAATTATACGTTTAAGGCAGGGGTCGGCAACCCAAAATGTTGAAAGAGCCATATTGGAGCAAAAATACAAAAACAAATCTGTCTGGAGCCGCAACAAATTAGAAGATATTACATACAGATAGTGTGTCATGAGATATACATTGAATTGAGATGACTTAAAGGAAACTAAATGAGCTCAAATATAGCTACAAATGAGGCATAATGGTGCAATATGTACATATAGCTAGCCTAAATAGCATGTTAGCATCGATTAGCTTGCAAGTCATGCAGTGACCAAATATGCCCGATTAGTACTCCACACAAGTCAATAACATCAACAAAACTCACCTTTGTGTATTCACGCACAACGTTAAAGGTTTGGTGGACAAAATGAGACAGAAAAAGAAGTGGCATAAAACACGTCCTAAAAAGTCGGAGAAAGTTATACACTACGGTGAGTTCAAGGACCGCCAAAATTAGTAGGACAAAACGGCGCTCGCCAAATACTCGAGTCAGTGAAGCATGTTTAATATAAACAGTGTGCTTTATAACAATTAGGGAGGTTTGTGTCATGTTTGTCCTCCTACAGAAACCATATTAAAACAAAAACTTTTTTTTTTTCCCCTCATCTTTTTCCATTTTTCATACATTTTTGAAAAAGCTTCAGAGAGCCACTAGGGCGGCGCTAAAGAGCCGCATGCGGCTCTAGAGCCGCGGGTTGCCGACCCCTGGTTTAAGGGGTTAAATGGCTTAGTGTAGACATGGCCTAAGGCAGGGGTCACCAACGCGGTGCCCGCGGGCACCAGGTAGCCCGTAAGGACCAAATAAGTAGCCCGCCGGCCTGTTCTAAAAATAGCTCAAATAGCAGCACTTACCAGTGAGCTGCATCTATTTTTTAAATTGTATTTATTTACTAGCAAGCTGGTCTCGCTTTGCCCGACATTTTTAATTCTAAGAGAGACAAAACTCAAATAGAATTTGAAAATCCAAGAAAATATTTTAAAGACTTGGTCTTCACTTGTTTAAATAAATTCATTCATTTTTTTACTTTGCTTCTTATAACTTTCAGAAAGACAATTATAGAGAAAAAATACAACCTTAAAAATGATTTTAGGATTTTTAAACACATATACCTTTTTACCTTTTAAATTCCTTCCTTTTCTTTCCTGACAATTTAAATCAATGTTCAAGTAAAAAAAAATGTTTTATTGTAAAGAATAATAAATAGATTTTAATTTAATTCTTCATTTTAGCTTCTATTTTTCTGACGAAGAATATTTGTGAAATATTTCTTCAAACTTATTATGATTAAAATTCAAAAAAATTATTCTGGCAATCCAGAAAATCTGTACAATCAAATTTAAATCTTATTTCAAAGTCTTTTGAATTTTAAAAAAAACTTTTGTTCTGGAAAATCTAGAAAAAAATAGTCATTTGTCTTTGTTAGAAATATAGCTTGGTCCAATTTGCTATATACTCTAACAAAGTGTAGATTGGATTTTAACCTATTTAAAACATGTCATCAAAATTCTAAAATTAATCTTAATCAGGAAAAATTACTAATGATGTTCCATAAATTATTTTTTTAAGTTTTTCTCTTCTTTTTTTCGGTTGAATTTTGAATTTTAAAGAGTCGAAATTGAAGATAAACTATGTTTCAAAATTTAATTGTAATTTTTTACGTGTTTTCTTCTCTTTTAAACCGTTCAATTAAGTGTAAATATCATTAATTATTAATAATAACAGAGTTAAAGGTAAATTGAGCAAATTGGCTATTTCTGGCAATTTATTTAAGTGTGTATCAAACTGGTAGCCCTTCGCATTAATCAGTACCCAAGAAGTAGCTCTTGGTTTCAAAAAGGTTGGTGACCCCTGGCCTAAGGTGACAACTAAGTGTAATTAGGACGTTGGCTCTATAGTTCGCACTAATACTCAGGTCGTGATTCATTGGGTGTGAATTAATTCTTGTGATAATGCCTTTAAAACACTTGTCTGAGATCCTTCCAAAGAGTTTTCGCTTGAAACGTCTTTGCAAGAGCAACAACTCGAACGAGGCTCGTCTGAGCTCAACGAGGCCTTTCTCTATTCATAGGCTCTGACAAACGTTACTGCCCGATTAGGAATCATTAATAGCGGTGGTTATGTAAGGTGTGGGGACAATGGTGGTGCCTTGTGAAGCTCCAATAAGTATAAGTGGTCAACAAGGGGTCAGACTGGGAGTTTTAGTCATTAGCGTGGCTCAAAATGGCGACAATTGGAGGAAGTGGTCGTTGTTGCAAAGGCCGTCGGACACTTCACGTGACCTCCTACTTCAGGGGTCACCAACCTTTTTGAAACCAAGAGCTACTTCTTGGGTACTGATTAATGCGAAGGGCTACCAGTTTGATACACACTTAAATAAATTGCCAGAAGTAGCCAATTTGCTCAATTTACCTTTAACTCTATGTTATTATTAATAATTAATGATATTTATCTTTGTGGAAACACTGATCATCTTAATGATTTCTCACAATAAATATATATAGAAACAAATATCAATATGCAACACTTTATTTTTATATTTTCTCTAAGTGCACATTTTTCAAATTGAACATTTTCAAATGATCACTTCTAAGACAGTCTTGTGAAATCACAATATCCCATTTTAACTAGCTATTTTATATTAAACACAAAAAACACTTTACATTTTAAGTGTTTATATATATATATATATATATATATATATATATATATATATATATATATATATATATATATATATATATATATATATATATATATATATATATATATATATATATATATATATATATATATATATATATATATATTGTCATTTGTAAGTTACATGTAAGTGTGATTTAAACAAGAATAGCTAAATAAATAAATCTATATATATATTAAAAAAAAAGGGTATTTCTGTCTGTCATTCCGTTGTACATTTTTTTTCCTTTTACGGAAGGTTTTTTTTGTAGAGAATAAATGATGAAAAAAACACTTAATTGAACGGTTTAAAAGAGGAGAACACACCAAAAAAAATTCAAATTAAATTTTGAAACATAGTTTATCTTCAATTTCGACTCTTTAAAGTTCAAAATTCAACTGAAAAAAAGAAGAGAAAAACTAGCTAATTTGAATCTTTTTGAAAAAATTTAAAAAAGAATTTATGGAACATCATTAGTAATTTTTCCTGATTAAGATTAATTTTACAATTTTGATGACATGTTTTGAATAGGTTAAAATCCAATCTACACTTTGTCAGAATATATAACAAATTGGACCAAGCTAGACAAATCATTATTTCTTCTAGATTTTCCAGAAACATTTTTTTAAAAGAAATTCAAAAGACTTTGAAATAAGATTTAAATTTGATTGTACAGATTTTCTAGATTTGCCAGAATAATTTTTTTGAATTTTAATCATAATAAGTTTGAAGAAATATTTCACAAATATTCTCCGTCGAAAAAACAGAAGCTAAAATTAAGAATTAAATTAAAATGTATTTGTTATTCTTTACAATAAAAAAAATAAATGTACTTGAACATTGATTTAAATTGTCAGGAAAGAAGAGGAAGGAATTTAAAAGGTAAAAAGGTATATGTGTTTAAAAATCCTAAAATCATTTTTAAGGTTGTATTTTTTCTCTAAAATTGTCTTTCTGAAAGTTATAAGAAGCCAAGTAAAAAAATTAATGAATTTATTTAAACAAGTTTTTAAAATATTTTCTTGGATTTTCAAATTCTATTTGAGTTTTGTCTCTCTTAGAATTAAAAAGGTCGAGCAAAGCGAGACCAGCTTGCTAGTTGTGGGGAGGCGGGGCTGGCGGACAGACGGCGCCCGCTCCAAGATGGCGGCGAGGAGGCGTGGACGAGCCAGCGGCAAGGCGGGGCGCGCTGGGAGCGACGCCGCCATCAGCATAAGGTGCGTGGAGCGCGCAGCTGTGGACAGTGCAATCACCCTCTCGGACCGTATAAAAGGGTGAGAGACGTGAACATCAAGGGAGGAGACGGAGAAAGACGGCGGACAGGAGGAAACCATCCCCTGCTGCCACGCAAACGACGGCGACGTGCTGCTGAAAAGCAGACGGCGGACGGGAGGAAACCATTCGTGTGCTCACGTGAGAAAAAAGGCAGCTGCTGAAAAGCACGCAAAAGACTCTGTGATTGAAATAATAAAGAAGTCTAAACTGTCTCACGACAATGTCTTCCCTGGGTGGTCCTGAGAACCCCCACGACAGTTAGGACTGTCACACTAGTAAATAAATACAATTTTAAAAATAGAGGCAGCTCACTGGTAAGTGCTGCTATTTGAGCTATTTTTAGAACAGGCCAGCGGGCGACTCATCTGGTCCTTACGGGCTACCTGGTGCCCGCGGGCACCACGTTGGTGACCCCTGTCCTACAGTATTTGCCGTTCGGCATTCGGTCCCATGATTTATTTTCTCTGCCATTTATGATTATAATGAGAAGTTGCTTGTTATGGTAACTTCAAGAAAAACTGGTTTGGTGGCACTATCTACAGGGCAAAAAGAGGGCGCTGTCTCTCAAGTCATTTCACTCAACATTTTTCAGCAGGAGGATACTTTGTCAAAATGCGATGCCTGTAATGGTTTCCTCAGCCTGTCCCGACCGAACCTTTTCACTTCCAATACCATACCGATATTGGAACCTTGGGTATCGGCCGATATATATCCGATACAATATCATACTTTTATTATTTTGTAGCGAAAATGCCTGATCGAGTGAAATTAGTCAAACAGAGAACAATGTTAGGTATCTACTCTGTTAATTGTTCAATGGTAGTTATCTAATCTGTTAAATGCTAGCAGCCTAAAATGAACTTAGGCGGAATTTAATTAAGTTTAATAGTTTTTGGCAACACCCAGTGTTCACAATAAATAATTAGGTGGAGCTCATGACGCAAAATGTTGAACGATGCGGAAACTTTCTAATACACCTACGCCTTGGAGACGTCCCAACATTCAAACAACGTTGACAACTTGTTGACTTCGGTCCTGACGTTGAGCAACTCAAACATAACGTTGGAACAACATGCTTTTTGACGACGTTTAATCAATGTCGGGTTCTGACGTTGATTTGACCGTTAAAATTTTGGTTATTTTCCAACCAATACTCTACAACACAAATACAATGTTGAAACAACATACTTTTTGACGACGTCTAATCAATGTTGGGTTCTGACGTTGATTTAATGGTCATTTCCCAACCAATATCCCACAACACAAATACAACGTTGAAACAACATGTTTTGTGACGACGTCTAATCAATGTTGGGTTCTGAGGTTGAATTTTGATAATTTCCCAACCAATATCCTACAACACAAATACAACGTTGAAACAACATCCTTTTTGACAACATCTAATCAACGTTGGGTTCTGAGGTTGAATTTTGGTCATTTCACAACCAATATCCTACAACACAAATACAACGTTGAAATAACATGCTTTTTGACGACGTCTAATCAATGTTGGGTTCTGACGTTGATTTGACTGTTGAATTTTGATCATTTCCCAACCAATATCCTACAACACAAATACAACATGCTTTTTGACGACGTTTAATCAATGGTGGGTTCTGACGTTGATTTGACTGTTGAATTTTGGTCATTTCCCAACCAATATCCTACAACACAAATACAATGTTGAAACAACATGCTTTTTGACAACATCTAATCAATGTTGGGTTCTGACTTTGAATTTTGATCATTTCCCAACCAATATCCTACAACACAAATACAACGTTGAAACAACATATTTTTTGACGACGTGTAATCAATGTTGGGTTGTGACGTTGATTTGACCGTTGAATTTTGGTCATTTCCCAACAAATATTCTACAACACAAATACAACGTTGAAATAACATGCTTTTTGACCACGTCTAATCAATGTTGGGTTCTGACGTTGAATTTTGATCATATCCCAACCAATATCCTACAACACAAATACAACGTTGAAACAACATGCTTTTTGACAACGTCTAATCAGTGTTGGTTTCTGACGTTGATTTGACCGTTGAATTTTGGTCATTTCCCAACCAATATTGTACAACGTTGAAACAACATCCTTTTTGACAACATCTAATCAATGTTGGGTTCTGAGGTTGAATTTTGATCATTTCCCAACCAATATCCTACAACACAAATACAACGTTGAAACAACATGCTTTTTGACGACGTGTAATCAATGTTGGGTTCCGACGTTGATTTGACCGTTGAAATTTTGGTAATTTCCCAACCAATATTCTACCACACAAATACAACGTTGAAACAACGTGCTTTTTGATGACGTCTAATCAATGTTGGCATCTGATGTTGATTTGACCATTGAATTTTGGTCATTTTCCAACCAATATTCTACAACACAAATACAACGTTGAAACAACATGCTTTTTGACGACGTCTAATCAATATTGGGTTCTGAGATTGAATTATGATAATTTCCCAACCAATATTCTACAACACAAATACAACTTTGAAACAACATGCTTTTTGACGACGTTTATTCAATGCTGGTTTCTGACGTTGATTTGACCATTGAAATGTGGTCATTTCAAAACTAACAACGTGGATCCTAAGTTAGACATCAACGTTGTCTCAATTTACAACGTTGTTTCAAAGTCTGTTTTAAAGGTCATGTACGTATAATCAACGTTGTATCAAAGTCTTGTCCCTGCTGGGTTTGTATGTGTAAGTAATATGCAACTATAATTATTTGATACGAGTTTATTTTCACAAAAGACTTGTTGTAGACTGCAACATCCTATTGCATATGTCTAGCTTGTGTGCTTGTGTGTGTTTAGCTGTTGTGTAGCTGCTCGCTCATAGTAGCCTGCAGCCTACCATGTTTACCTTTTGTAAATGACTTCACTGAAATATATTGGCGCAAAAACCAGGAATTAGCACAACCTAATGAGCTCTAATTAAAAATACATTAAGAACCACAATATAATCACATATTGTTAGATGGATAAGGCTACCAATCAAAACAGTACATTAGTTTTCCGAAGGCAACATTTGGTATTCAGCTCTTGAATAAGACCCGATTAGAATCAAGGTTTTCCATTGTTTAAAGATGCACTCACCACCCGAAAGAGCTTGACAATGTCCACGTTGGCGTAGAACTTGTCCTCTATGATCTGCAGCCGCTGGGGGGTGAGGCTGCACATGGCATTGCGGACGGCGTGGAGTCCCCTGCGGCTCGGGAAAATCAGGAACCGTTCTAGAAAGTTCAAGCTGCAGGCGATGTCCTTTAAGTGGATGTCCGGAACCCCGAAGACAAACTGGGAGGAGACGAAGGACAGAAGGTGCAATTGTTCAAATGAGTTGTGTCCATGGATGTTCTCAGTCATCCAGGTCTTTGTAGTCTCAGGGCAGTCAATCCATCGCAACTGGACTGTTTGGTTGGTCTTGGAAGATGTTTTGCATCTTATCAGAGTAGACTTCATCAGTTCATGCTCATAGACTTAGATCGGTCAGATCTAGTCTTAGACTTAGATTGGTCAGACCTAGTCTTAGACTTAGATTGGTCAGATCGAGTTTTAGACTTAGATTGGTCAGATCGAGTTTAGCGGCTGGTGCCAAAACCTCAGTAGACTTCATCTGTTCATGCTCATAGACTTAGATTGGTCAGATCTAGTCTTGGACTTAGATTGGTCAGATCTAGTCTAGCAGCTGGTGTCAATACCTCGGTAGGCTTCATCAGTTCATGCTCATAGACTTAGATTGGTCGGATCTAAGCTAGCAGCTGGTGCCAATATCTCAGTAGGCTTCATCAGTTCATGTTCATAGACATAGATCAGTCAGATCTAGTCTTAAACTTAGATTGGTCAGGTCTAGTCTTAGACTTATATTGGTCAGATCTAGTCTTAAACTTAGATTGGTCAGATCTAGTCTTAGACTTAGATTGGTCAGATCTAGTCTTAGACTTAGATTGGTCAGATCTGGTCCAGCAGCTGGTGTCAATACTTCAGTAGGCTTCATCAATTCATGCTCATAGACTTAGCTTGGTCAGATCTAGTCTTAGACTTAGATTGGTCAAATCTAGGATAGCAGCTGGTGCCAAAATCTCAATAGGCTTTATCAGTTAATGTTCATAGACTTAGATCAGTCAGATCTAGTCTTAAACTTAGATTGGTCACATCTAGTCTTAGACTTAGATTGGTCCCATTTAGTTTTAGGCTTAGATTGGTCACATCTAGTTTTAGGCTTAGATTGATCCGATCTAGTCTTAGACTTAGATTGGTCAAATCTAGTCTACCAGCTGGTGAAAATACCTCAGTAGGCTTCATCAGTTCATGCTCATAGACTTAGATTGGTCAGATCTAGTCTTAGACTTAGATTGGTCAGATCTAGGCTAGCAGCTGGTGCCAATATCTCAGTAGGCTTCATCAGTTCATGCTCATAGACTTAGATCGGTCAGATCTAGTTTTAAACTTAGATAAGTTAGATCTAGTCTTAGACTTAGTTTGGTCAGATCTAGTCTTAAACTTAGATTGGTCAGATCTAGTCTAGCGACTGGTGCCAACACCTCAGTAGGCTTCATCAGTTCATGCTCATAGACTTATTATGGTGAGATCTAGTCTTAGACTTAGATTGGCCAGATCTAGTCTAGCAGCTGGTGTCAACACCTCAGTAGGCTTCATCGGTTCATGCTCATAGACTTAGATTGGTCGGATCTAAGCTAGCAGCTGGTGCCAATATCTCTGTAGGCTTCATCAGTTCATGTTCATAGACACAGATCAGTCAGATCTAGTCTTAAACTTAGATTGGTCAGGTCTAGTCTTAGACTTAGATTGGTCAGATCTAGTCTTAGACTTAGATTGGTCAGATCTGGTCCAGCAGCTGGTGTCAATACTTCAGTAGGCTTCATAAATTCATGCTCATAGACTTAGCTTGGTCAGATCTAGTCTTAGACTTAGATTGGTCAAATCTAGGCTAGCAGCTGGTGCCAATATCTCAATAGGCTTTATCAGTTCATGCTCATAGACTTACATCAATCAGATCTAGTCTTGAACTTAGATTGGTCACATCTAGTCTTAGACTTAGATTGGTCACATTTAGTTTTAGGCTTAGATTGGCCTCATCTAGTTTTAGACTTAGATTGGTCAGATCTAGTCTACCAGCTGGTGTCAATACCTCAGTAGACTTCATCAGCTTATGCTCGTAGACTTAGATTGGTCATATCTAGTCTTAGTCTTAGATTGGTCAGATCTAGTCTAGCGGCTGGTGCCAATATCTCAGTAGCCTTTCTTAAGTTCATGTTCATAGACGTAGATCAGTCAGATCTAGTCTTGAACTTAGATTGGTCAGATGTAGTCTTAGACTTAGATTGGTCAGATCTAGTCTTAAAATTAGATTGGTCAGCTCTAGTCTAGTGGCTGGTGCTAACACCTCAGTAGGCTTCATCAGTTCATGCTCATAGACTTATTATGGTGAGATCTAGTCTTAGACTTACATTGGCCAGATCTAGTCTAGCAGCTGGTGTCAACACCTCAGTAGGCTTCATCAGTTCATGCTCATAGACTTATGTTGGTCAGATCTAGTCTTAGACTGGTCAGATCTAGTCTAGCGGCTGGTGCCAATACGTCAGTAGACTTCATCAGCTCATGCTTGTAGACTTAGATTGGTCATATCTAGTCTTAGACTTAGATTGGTCAGATCTAGTCTAGCGGCTGGTGCCGAAACCTCAGTCGGCTTCGTCAGTTACACCAGATCTGACGAGTCCAAGTCTAAGACTAGATCTGGCCTTGAAGTCTACTCGGATGAGAGGCGAAACATCTCCTACGACAAACCAAACAGTCCAGTTGCTGTGGATTGAATGCTCTGAGACTACAATGAGTTATTTATCAGAGAACAGTTTATACTAGAAATGCATGCTTGCGGACAACCGCAGTGCATCCAATGATGTCCAGGCTTTTATGATAGTGTCCCATAGAAGTGTGTCTGTAATGACCTGTTCTGGCCTGATCTGGGCACTGACAAGCTCATTGACCACAGCCTCGCTTAGAGGAACGTCCCTCAGAAGGAAGGATGTCAGAGTCTCGTCGTCCTTCAGGATCGACTCCACCTGTACTCCACGGCCTACACGGAGAAAGTAAAAAGTTGTAGTTATTGTATACAATATGTATTTCTTCCAGGAGCGTGTGCTTTATTTTGCACCGAGTGATGTGTGCACTCAATCCAAGTTCAAACCTGGATTAACCTGTTTGGGGAAGGAGCTGCCTTCAAAGGGGACGGCCGCGGCTCAGAAGGTAAGAGCGAGTCGTCTACTAATCTCACACTTGGCCCAACTAGACCTCTGTCCTTCAGTTTGTCTCGAACAGGAGACTCGGAGTTAAACCCAATGGCCGAACTTGGCAGCTCAGATTCACTCTGGAATGCCGTATCTGTTTGTTTGTTTGTTAGTTACGGAACAACTTCCTGGTTCATGGAATCGGGCAGATACCATTATTACCCATTGATATCAAAAAGGAATATATTTAGAAAAAAACGAGCCACCTCTTTACAAAGTTTTGCATTTTCTGCAAGACCCTGCTAACCGTATTTGTTCTACTATTTACTGTTTTTCTGTGATTGAAAAACCAAGGTGGTGGTGGATAAAACTATTTACAGTACTATGTATGTTAGACCCTAACTGGCATACTGTGTAAAGATGTCAAAATAAAAACTGCGATTCTATAAAAATATATGTTGTATTTCTACCCTTCTTGAGACATCAACAAGGAAAAGTAGCTTCCATGTGAGGAGGTGTGAACAAGTGATGACATAAATCATGGTCCCGATATGGAAAACCATTGCATCTAATAGAGAATGTCTCATTTGCACCCCTGGTGGTGAAATTTATCAAAATTAAGGTGGTCACAAAAAGGAAGGATTTTTCAAATTGACTTTGTGTCGGTTTTAAAAGGGCTCCCTCTCTGGTCAACATATGAAATAACAAGTGTGTGTAAAAAAAATTGAAGTGCTCCCCCTCTGGCCAACATATGTAATAACAAGTGTGTGTAAGAAATTGAAAATAAAATAAATATGTATATAGAGACATACTGTAATAACTTCAAGTAAATAATGAGGATTAAAAACCAATTAAACCAATTACAAACCCCCAAAGAATAACAATAATTAATTAATTAAAAGCTTACCTTTTTTTATATTTGCATAGTATGCATTTATTATTAATGTTGTAAATACAAATCTTTATATATCTCAAAAGGTTGGTCTTAAAGAGTTTGGCATTTTTTGTGTGTATGAAAAATAATAAAAACAGCAAAAATAAACAATTGTTATTCAATCATTTTAAAAATAGTATATTTAAAAATGTAATTTTAACTATTAATTGAGGCATAATATTCAATACATGCAACAAAAACTGTGAATGAATAAAAATGTATATATTTGACATCTTTATACCATATGTCAATTTGGTTGGGTCAATTGTGTGCATACGTACGCGTATACATACATACATACATACATAACAATTGACCCAGTTTATACTTTACAAATATAGTATATACAAAATATATAAACTGTTGGCCTATACATATAAATGTATACCAAAAATCAAAACAATCAAAATAAAATAATAAAAAATAATTTAAAAAGTAATTTAAAAAATATATATATATATATATACACATATGTATGTATACATACACATATATGTATACATATATATATATATATATATATATATATATATATATATATATATATATATATATATATATATATATATATATATATATATATATATATATATATATATATATATATATATATATATATATATATATATATATATACAGTACATATCTACATAAACACATACATATATATATTTACACATATATATACATACACATATACACATTTTTACACATATATATATACACATATATATACACATACATATATACACATGTATAGATATAGATGTATACATATATACTGCATATACAGTACATGTGTGTGTGTGTATATATATATATATATATATATATATATATATATATATATATATATATATATATATATACATAGATGTAAGCACAAGTTAATATATATATATATATATATATATATATATATATATATATATATATATATATATATATATATATATATATATATATATATATATAACTTTGAATTCCTTTTATATGCTGTATATACTGTACTGTATAAAATACAGTATATAAAACAAACTATAGGGCTGTACATATATATGTATGCAAAAAATTATAAAAACTGTTGGAATAAATTAATTAAAACCTTTTTAAATAATTAACAAAAACCTTTGTATAATTTAGAATTATAGGCGCTGTATTTTGAAAGTCTTAAAGATGAATGGAATTACTTATTTCCTGCTATGACGTAATGTATACATCCTGTATAACCACGGTATATAAACATGTACATGATGAAAAAAAAAAAATATGACAAAAGAAAAATACATTTTAAACACTAAAAACATAAATGATTAAAAATGATTGTGATAGTCTTTGCGCTGACATTACCCACAATGACCGGGATAAATGTATACGTAGAATTATATAACTTGTTTCCTGGTTCCACCCTCTCTCCCATGCTCTTGGGAAGCCACTTTGGAATGCGGATCCATACACGTTTTTACCTATGATTCTCTTTGAGTGCTCTGCTATAACCATAGAAGAAAGACACTGCGTGCCTTCCCACTCCCGAGGTGAATATTTGTACTAAAAATACATGCAGGGATGTACATAGTGCACATGTTTACAGAAAACAGCCCTGGTGGCATGGTGGCCATGCACACTGTCTCTGGAGGACAGGACATGGTGGCATGGTGTCCCACCAGGCCATGCACACTGTCTCTGGAGGACAGGACATGGTGGCATGGTGTCCCACCAGCAGGCCTGTCCCTAAACAATCTGGCGCCCTAGGCAAGATTTTAGGTGGCACCCCCCCACATCGGCAGTGAAGTGTATATACTCACAAGAAACCGAATAGCTTTGTCTTTGACCTTTTTTTTTTACTTAAAGAAAGCAAATTAACATATTATATGAGAATGTTATGTTATGATTATCTTTAACCGACTCACAGCAGTGCTCAAATTAAAAAACAGCATTCCCTCTCATGTGATATTGCTTAATTAACATCAATGATGTGTACTTTAACAACTAGGCTTACAACTATACCTAATATATAAAGGGGTGGAAAAGTGACTATTACCTGCAGGGCAAACATTAGCTAACCAGAAGGCAATAACAATGTAAACAAAAAACACCTGCTTAAAAGATCTAATACAAATGTCCCTGAGGAATGTAAGGTGGGAGTACTGTAATTACCTAACGTTACATTATTATTTTCCATAACAATTTAGCCCCCTCCACAATATTAACCCGACGTTAAAACAGAACTAGCTATTTATTGATTAGCAATTGCCGAATCATGTAACATTAGCTTAATGCTAAAAAGCCAGGTTACTATCACATTCTGTAACAGACAAATAATTTCATGTAGGCTAACGTTACCTCCCTGCTACCTCTGTCTTTTTCTCGTTTCTCCTCCTCTTCTTTTCTCTTTTTTCTTCCCTGGGCACCTGACAGTTTTGGCCGTTTTGACATCTTGTGTTGATTTTTTGATGTGGTAACGTCCAAAAAGAGTCATGATACGGGAAGGGAGGGGGCG
>NC_084745.1:52287706-52290206 GCF_033978785.1 Entelurus aequoreus
AAAAGACAAATTGAAAAAATAAATGAATATAAAAAATGTGTGGAAAACAGTATACTGAGTTTTTCACATTTTCTTTTCTTATTTTTGTTGTAACAATGCACAACAGAGCTTGATAATCGTGTCAGAGCCTGATTTAAAGCGTCAGGATCGCATCAAAGCGTAATAAAGTTCAATAAAGCCTAATAAAACGTATCAAAGCGTTATTTAAAGCGTATCGAAGCGGGATCAAAGCGTGAGGAACGGTAACAAAGCGGCAACTAATTCGTATCAGAGCGTATCAAAGCATAACATTACTTCAGAGATCGGGATATTCGTGGAAAAATTGACAAAAATGACGGCGCTTTGCTCGCCGCTTTAAAGCGCGGCAAGCGGCGTTGGTGTGAACCAGGCATAACAAAAAGGTAGGGGTGTAACGGTACACAAAAATTCCGGTTCGGTACGTACCTCGGTTTAGAGGTCACGGTTCGGTTCATTTTCGGTACAGTAAGAAAACAACAAAATATAAATTTTTTGGTTATTTATTTACCAAATTTGTAAACAAATGGCTTTATCCTTTTAACATTGGGAACACTATAATAATTTTGCCCACGTTAATCAACATTAAAGGCCTACTGAAAGCCACTACTAGCGACCACGCAGTCTGATAGTTTATATATCAATGATGAAATCTTAACATTGCAACACATGCCAATACGGCCGGGTTAACTTATAAAGTGCAATTTTAAATTTCCCGCTAAACTTCCGGTTGAAAACGTCTATGTATGATGACGTATGCGCGTGACGTCAATCGTTGAAACGGAAGTATTCGGACACATTGTATCCAATACAAAAATCTCGGTTTTCATCGCAAAATTCCACAAAGAAGAAAGTTGTAGGTGGGATCGGTGTATTAGCGGCTGGCTGCAGCAACACAACCAGGAGGACTTTGACTTGGATAGCAGACGCGCTATCCGACGCTAGCCGCCGACCGCACGGATGAAGTCCTTCGTGGCGCCGTCGATCGCTGGAACGCAGGTGAGCACGGGTGTTGATGAGCAGATGAGTGCTGGCTGGCGTAGGTGGATAGCTAATGTTTTTAGCATAGCTCTGTGAGGTCCCGTTGCTAAGTTAGCTTCAATGGCGTCGTTAGCAACAGCATTGTTAAGCTTCGCCAGGCTGGAAAGCATTAACCGTGTATTTACATGTCCATGGTTTAATAGTATTGTTGATCTTCTGTCTATCCTTCCAGTCAGGGGTTTATTTCTTTTGTTTCTATCTGCAGTTAAGCCCGATGTTATCACGTTAGCTCCGTAGCTAAAGTGCTTCGCCGATGTATTGTCGTGGAGATAAAAGTCACTGTGAATGTCCATTTCGCGTTCTCGACTCTCATTTTCAAGAGGATATAGTATCCGAGGTGGTTTAAAACAGTGGTCCCCAACCACCGGGCCGCGGCCCGATACCGGTCCGCGGACCAATTGGTACCGGGGACCGATTGGTACCGGGGACCGATTGGTACCGGGCCGCACAAGAAATAAAAAAAAATAAATAATAATAAAATGTTTTTTTATTTTTATGAAATCAACATAAAAAACACAATATATACATTATATATCAATATAGATCAATACAGTCTGCAGGGATACAGTCCGTAAGCACACATGATTGTATTTATTTATGTAAAAAAAAAATAAATAAAAAAATTTAAAAAATTAATTAATTTCTTGTGCGGCCCGGATTGGTACCGGGCCGCACAAGAAATAAAAAAATAAAAAATAAAAAAAATATTATTATTATTATTATTATTATTTTTTATGAAATCAACATAAAAAACACAATATATACATTATATATCAATATAAATCAATACAGTCTGCAGGGATACAGTCCGTAAGCACACATGATTGTATTTATTTATGTAAAAAAATAAAATAAAAATAAAATAAAATAATTTCTCTACTCAATCCTCAGGAGATTTTCCTGAGGATTGAGGAAACCCCTCATGAAACAGGCCTGTAGAGATGAAATAGTCTTGTGATTTTTTTGCCCCACACATACATATTACGCTCTACCACGGTATCGAGCACTATTTTTTGGGATAATCTAATTAAGACATATATATATATATATATATATATATATATATATATATATATATATATATATATATATATATATATATATATATATATATATATATATGTATATATATATATATATATATATAAGAAATACTTGAATTTCAGTGAATTCTAGCTATAAATATACTCCTCCCCCCTTAACCCCGCCCCCGCCCACCTCAAAACCCCCCCCACCCCCCATCTCCCGAATTCGGAGGTGTCGAGGTTGGCAAGTATGCTGCAATGAAACAACAATCTCCCACCCGCCGTCAAATCCCTAAAGTCCGCCCGCGCAGTTCCTGTCTTCACAATAAAAGCGCCGCTTCATCCTGCCCGCGCTAACAAAATAAAAGAGTCTCGGAAAGCTAGCGAGCTGCGGAGTTTGCCCGCCATTGTGTTTCTGG
>NC_084745.1:52295206-52297706 GCF_033978785.1 Entelurus aequoreus
GAGAAAGTGGGGAATCCAATGAGCCAGCTTGTACCTAAGTTACGGTCAGAGCGAAAAAAAGATACGTCCTGCACTGCACTCTAGTCCTTCACTCTCACTTTCCTCATCCACAAATCTTTCATCCTCGCTCAAATTAATGGGGTAATCGTCGCTTTCTCGGTCCGAATCTCTGTGAGGAGGCTTTTTTTTAACAGCGACCAAAAGTTGCGACCTTTATCGTCTATGTTCTCTACTAAATCCTTTCAGCAAAAATATGGCAATATCGCGAAACGATCAAGTATGACACATAGAATGGATCTGCTGTCCCCGTTTAAATACATTTCATTTCAGTAGGCCTTTAAGAATGTGTTGAGATTCCGACATCATGCGGTGATGGAAGCCAAAAAAGTTGTATAAAGATCAGGGGCCGTACTTATCAAGCTTCTCAGAATTACTCCTAAGAAGTCTGCTAAGAGTTGACTTAAGAGTAAATCAATTCTTCGCTGAAAGCTGCACTTAAAAGTTACTTATCAAGCGTCTTACTCACACTTTCAGCGAAGTGTAGGACTGAATCTTAAGTGTCACACTCAGAGCTGAATTACGACATTACTATGTGCCGTAAATGGAATTTTAGGTGACGTCATTTCTGTGTCCATAGAAATGACCAATCACGGAAGGGAATCCGTTGTCTAAGAATAAAGAAATATCTTGGAAATATTTAAGTGGACAATGGGAGTGTATATTTTGACAATAAACTACAAAATAATACAAAACAAACTAGTCCCCGCCGGCACTCACGCTACCGCTCCCTCTCTTCTCTCGCCCACACACTCACTGACGTCACTCACCTCACGGCCACACACATACGCTACTGTCATAACATTTTCTTTCCAATTCATTAATTAGGCAACTAATTTGAAACTGGTGTGGGTGGCTCTATATATACTAGCCCACTGCAGACACATGCAGAAATCAACATGGAATCGAAAAGTATTAAATCTGTGACAAAAATAATACCCGCTCTGTCTAAACGATACCGTTTGATCAGCTGCTCGTCATCAAAAAAAAAACAAAACATTGTTCCGTCTCGCCTCAGTGCCATCCCCTGCTGGCAACTCCTAACCACTTAAGACACCTCTGAAGGTCTCTTAAATATCGTGGAGAGTAGGAGTGATTCTTAGACTTAAGAACGTTGATAAAAAGCTTTTATTCTTAAGTTTGAGAGTAGGACTAAATTTCGCAAATTCTCAGGACTTAAGTGTAAAATGGCACTCTAAGAAGCTTGATAAGTATGGCCCCTGGGGCCGTACTTATCAAGCTTCTTAGAATTACTCCTAAGAAGTCTGCTAAGAGTTGACTTAAGAGTAAATACATTCTTCGCTGAAAGCTGCACTTAAAAGTTAGTTATCAAGCGTCTTACTCACACTTTCAGCGAAGTGTAGGACTGAATCTTAAGTGTCACACTCAGAGCTGAATTACGACATTACTATGTGCCGTAAACGGAATTTTAGGTGACGTCATTTCTGTGTCCATAGAAATGACCAATCACGGAAGGGAATCCGTTGTCTAAGAATAAAGAAATATCTTGGAAATATTTAAGTGGACAATGGGAGTGTATATTTTGACAATAAACTACAAAATAATACAAAACAAACTAGTCCCCGCCGGCACTCACGCTACCGCTCCCTCTCTTCTATCGCCCACACACTCACTGACGTCACTCACCTCACGGCCACACACATACGCTACTGTCATAACATTTTATTTCCTATTCATTAATTAGGCAACTAATTTGAAACTGGTGTGGGTGGCTCTATATATACTAGCCCACTGCAGACACATGCAGAAATCAACATGGAATCGAAAAGTATTAAATCTGTGACAAAAATAATACCCGCTCTGTCTAAACGATACCGTTTGATCAGCTGCTCGTCATCCAAAAAAACCAAAACATTGTTCCGTCTCGCCTCAGTGCCATCCCCTGCTGGCAACTCCTAACCACTTAAGACACCTCTGAAGGTCTCTTAAATACCGTGGAGAGTAGGAGTGATTCTTAGACTTAAGAACGTTGATAAAAAGCTTTTATTCTTAAGTTTGAGAGTAGGACTAAATTTCGCAAATTCTCAGGACTTAAGTGTAAAGTGGCACTCTAAGTAGCTTGATAAGTACGGCCCCAGTTTGATATCATTAGCAGCGGAGCACGTCAATACAAAAGTGTCTTTTTATTGCTTGATATAAAAAGGTCGGGTGTAACAGTTTGGAGGGCGGTAACAGACTCCTGCGTTGTCGTGGCGACACGCGCCAGTCAGAGATATATGTTTTGGTATACAAACCAGGTCAATGTGGAAGGACAGTGTAGAAACTATTCACATCAAATGCTTTCAAATGGATAAATAGTCCAAGCTGTGTGGGAAGCAAAGTGATCATTAGAGTGAAGTGCATCTTTTAGTTCTCCACGCAGGACTTCCATATTCTTATTGCACAATGTCACAGAAAAAACCCCAGAGGTTAAACAAAGTGA
>NC_084745.1:52302706-52407706 GCF_033978785.1 Entelurus aequoreus
CATACATATATATGCATACATACGTACATACACCTATATAGAAAAATATGTATTTATTTATATATATATATACGCACAAACACACCCTTATATTTACACACACACACACACACATATATACATGCATACATATATATGCATACATACGTACATACACCTATATAGAAAAATATGTATTTATTTACATATATATACGCACAAACACACCCTTATATTTACACACACACACATATATACATGCATACATATATATGCATACATACGTACATACACCTATATAGAAAAATATGTATTTATTTATATATATATATACGCACAAACACACCCTTATATTTACACACACACACACACACATATATACATGCATACATATATATGCATACATACGTACATACACCTATATAGAAAAATATGTATTTATTTACATATATATACGCACAAACACACCCTTATATTTACACACACACACACATATATACATGCATACATATATATGCATACATACGTACATACACTTATATAGAAAAATATGTATTTATTTATATATATATACGCACAAACACACACATATATTTACACACACACACACACACATATATACATGCATACATATATATGCATACATACGTACATACACCTATATAGAAAAATATGTATTTATTTATATATATATATACGCACAAACACACCCTTATATTTACACACACACACACACACACACATATATACATGCATACATATATATGCATACATACGTACATACACCTATATAGAAAAATATGTATTTATTTACATATATATATGCACAAACACACCCTTATATTTACACACACACACGTATACATGCATACATATATATGCATACATACGTACATACACCTATATAGAAAAATATGTTTTTATTTATATATATATACGCACAAACACACACTTATATTTACACACACACACACACACATATATACATGCATACATATATATGCATACATACGTACATACACCTATATAGAAAAATATGTATTTATTTACATATATATACGCACAAACACACCCTTATATTTACACACACACACACACATATATACATGCATACATATATATATGCATACATACGTACATACACCTATATAGAAAAATATGTATTTATTTATATATATATACGCACAAACACACCCTTATATTTACACACACACACACATATATACATGCATACATATATATGCATACATACGTACATACACCTATATAGAAAAATATGTATTTATTTATATATATATATATATACGCACAAACACACCCTTATATTTACACACACACACACACATATATACATGCATACATATATATGCATACATACGTACATACACCTATATAGAAAAATATATATTTATTTATATATATATATACGCACAAACACACCCTTATATTTACACACACACACACATATATACATGCATACATACGTACATACACCTATATAGAAAAATATGTATTTATTTATATATATATATATACGCACAAACACACCCTTATATTTACACACACACACACATATATACATGCATACATATATATGCATACATACGTACATACACCTATATAGAAAAATATGTATTTATTTATATATATATACGCACAAACACACCCTTATATTTACACACACACACACACACACACATATATACATGCATACATATATATGCATACATACGTACATACACCTATATAGAAAAATATGTATTTATTTATATATATATACGCACAAACACACCCTTATATTTACACACATATATACATGCATACATATATATGCATACATACGTACATACACCTATATAGAAAAATATGTATTTATTTATATATATATATACGCACAAACACACCCTTATATTTACACACACACACACACACATATATACATACACAGGTATATACACACATTCATACACATTTTCCGTGTGTAAAATAATGTACAAGACACATAAATTACAATGTTGCATGTATTTGTACCAATACTAACCGCCTTGAAATCCCTTTCCTTCAGAGCCACTGGGGTAGGTCGGCACCGTGTCTGCTGACTCGTTCAATAAGCGTGACGGAGTGAAGGAGTGTCTCCTAAAACCCTTGGCGCTGGTCTGTAATGGTGAGCAGACACTTTCATCAACGGACCGCCCGTGTGACAGTTACTTCTCAACATCCGTGAACGGATGAGCGGTCAGGTATTTACCTCCTGGTCGTGGCCCGCGGACTTTGAGTACCTGCTCAGTCTCCGCTCCTTGTCCTGCGGAGTCAGGCGCGTGGCGGGTATCGGGCGGGCGCCGACCTCCGAGGGGCTGAGAGGAGTGTCGAAGATCATCTGATAGTGCCTGATGATGAGCTCCACAATGAGCGCCTGGTAGGGGTAGTCCACCAGCGAGGACAGGGAGACCTCGGCGTCCGTCTGCCTCGGTTTGATGAGTGTCGGGCCAAAAATGATCCCCAGGTTCCTCGCGGTCATTTTGTTTTCCTCAGATTGCTCGGTCACCCTGAAGGGAAACTTTAAGTGTTATTGGAAACATTCTCCTTCTTCCTCATAACATGATGCACAGGGAGTAGCGGGGGGTGTATATTGTAGCGTCCCGGAAGAGTTAGCGCTGCAAGGGGTTCTGGGTATTTGTTCTGTTGTGTTTATGTTGTGTTACGGTGTGGATGTTCTCCCGAAATGTGTTTGTCTTTCTTGTTTGGTGTGGGTTCACAGTGTGGCGCGTATTTGTAACAGTGTTAAAGTTGTTTATACGGCCACCCTCAGTGTGACCTGTATGGCTGTTGACCACACTTGTGTGTGTGAAAAGCCATAGATATTATGTGACAGGGCCTTTAAGGTTTATTGGCGCTCTGTACGTCTCCCTACGTCCGTGTACACAGCGGCGTTATAAAAAGTCGTAAATTGTACTTTTTGAAACCGATACCGATAATTTCCGATATTACATTTTAAAGCATTTATCGGCCGATAATATCGGCAGCCCGATATTATCGGACATCTCTAATTCGAACATGTAAATAAAAGTCTGCCGGTGGGAGATCCTCCATTTCGCCCATAAAATCCGATAAATATCCATTCAAAAAGCGCCAACAATACTCCATTTAGTGACATGAATATTAACCAAGTATTAGTGATATTGTTATTATAAACGCTAACACAGATGGACTATTAATAGCTGCGCCATGTCCACTTCCTGTGTCCCTATGTTCACATCATCGAGTGGTTTGCTGTTTCCGTGCTTCCTTGCTCCCTGTAAGTTTATTCCAGATCATATATCATGCCTTTCACCTGGACAGAAGAAGTCTGAGTAGGTATTCCGACAAGTTGGTACACTTTGACAGCCCTTTAGGACCCGAAACTGGCCAGAATTTCGGGAAAAAAACGCTTGTTTCCTCCCTGCCTGTTTCTCTGCAAGGATTATGAGACATTCTTCACCTGAATGGGAATATATGAACGTTCTAGCAGTTGGCATCCTATTGACTGCGGACATTGTACAGTAAGTGATGTTTTATTATGTTTGTTGGCTCCCATGAAGTCTGCAGAGTAATAATCAGTGATGAATAATAACAAAAAAAGCAAAGGTAATGCGTTTTTCAAATTAATGCACTTTGTATGCTTAGAAAATGATCAAAATATGTAAATATATATATAAATATGTTTTTTAAGGGCTTTATAGGCAGAATAGAGCGAGTTCCATTAGCTCCATTGCAAGCAGACTTTTGATCGCATTTATTTGATATTTATAATTAAAGCTGCAAGCAGCGATGGACGGGACCGACTTTGACGGTACATCAAATCCAAACCAGAGCAGTAATTAAAACTCTTTCGTCAACTTTTAATCAGAAGGGTTCAATCTCTCTCCTGTGCTAGTTTGAAGCCGACACAACAAACGTGCTCAGAGGAGATAATGTTTGAAAAGAGGTGACCGGTTTTTAAAAAACTTTTGTTTTGAAGGGGGAATTTCAAACTTCCTGTTGATTTTTGCTGGGGGTTGTCAATATATGAAATGTAGGTCTAAGTGAGGTTTTTGTTTCATGTCTCTACGACATTCCTACTGGAAGTCACAGGCAGTTTTGTCTGTGTTTTCTTCCTAGGAGCAGTTTTGTCTGTGTTTTCTTCCTAGGGGGCGCTAGAGCGCAGTTTTGGGGTTGGGTTCTTTTATTAGATAGCAATTTTTGCCAGTCCTGATGTGTGTGTCCAGTTTGGTGAGTTTTGAAGCATGTTAAGGGGGTCAAATTATACCTCAAAGAGGCAAAGAGTGACTGTTTTTACAAAACTTTTGTTTTGAAGGGGGAGTTGCAAACTTACTGTTGATTTTTGCTGAGGGTTGTCAATATATGAAATTTAGGTCTAAGTGAGACCTGCATAGAGGTTTTTGTTTCATGTCTCTCCGACATTCCTAGTGGGAGTTACAGGCAGTTTTGTATGTGTTTCCTTCCTAGGAGCAGTTTTGTCTGTGTTTTCTTCCTAGGGGGCGCTAGAGCGCAATTTTGAGTTTTGGGGTTGGGTTTTTTATTAGATCGCAATTTTTGCCAGTCCTGATGTGTGTCCGGTTTGGTGAGTTTTGAAGCATGTTAAGGGGGTCAAATTATAGCTCAAAAGAGGCAAAAGCGACTGTTTTTACAAAACTTTTGTTTTTAAGGGGGAATTGCAAACTTCTTGTTGATTTTTGCTGAAGGATGTCAGTGTATGAAATCTAGGTCTAAGTGAGACCTACATAGAGGTTTTTGTTTCATGTCTCTCCGACATTCCTAGTGGGAGTTACAGGCAGTTTTGTCTGTGTTTTCTTCCTAGGAGCAGTTTTGTCTGGGTTTTCTTCCTAGGGGGTGCTAGAGCGCAATTTTGAGTTTATTTTTTTATTTTTTATTAGATCGCAATTTTCGCCAGTCCTGATGTTAAATATGGTGAGTTTTGAAGCATGTTGAGGGGGTCAAATTACAGCTCAAAGAGGCAAAAGTGACTGTTTTTACAAAACTTTTGTTTTGAAGGGGGAATTGCAAACTTACTGTTGATTTTTCCCGAAGGATGTCAGTGTATGAAATCTAGGTCTAAGTGGGACCTACATAGAGGTTTTTGTTTCATGTCTCTCCGACATTCCTAGTGGGAGTTACAGGCAGTTTTGTCTGTGTTTTATTCCTAGGGGGTGCTAGAGCGCAATTTTGAGTTTTGGGGTTGGGTTTTTTTTATTAGATCGCAATTTTTGCCAGTCCTGATGTGTGTGTCCGGTTTGGTGAGTTTTGAAGCATGTTAAGGGGGTCAAATAGGCAAAAGTGACTGTTTTTACAAAACTTTGTTTTGAAGGGGGAATTGCAAACTTCCTGTTGATTTTTGCTGAAGGATGTCAGTGTATGAAATCTAGGTCTAAGTGAGACCTACATAGAGGTTTTTGTTTCATGTCTCTCCGACATTCCTAGTGGGAGTTACAGGTAGTTTTGTCTGTGTTTTCTTACTATTTCTTCCAATTTTGAGTTTTGGAGCTAGGTTTTTTGATTAGATCGCAATTTTCGCCAGTCCTGATGTGTTTGTCAAATATGGTGAGTTTTGAAGCATGTTAAGGGGGTCATATTACAGCTCAAAGAGGCGGCGGTATAATAATAATAAAAAAACCTTACAAATACAATAGGGTCCTCTGTCCCAAAGGGACATTCGGTCCCTAAAAAAAGCATCCCTCGCCATGTCTTTCATAATGATTGTGAACGATTCCCCAAAAAGTGCAGTTCCTCTTTAAACATGCTTGGGTTTAAATTCAATTTGAAGAAATCAAAGTACTTTGAGAATATTTAGGCATGCGTCCAACCTACCGGTGCAGATGCTCTACGAGGAACTGCAGGGTCTTGTACTGGGCGTGCGGCAGCTGCCTCAGGATGTCTTTGATCTTGAAGAGGATGCGGTTGAGCTCCACGCTGACCTGAGCCGGAGGAACCGGGGAGGAACTCAGGCGAGATGCTTCCAGATCGGCCCCAATTCCACTTTGGCTGTCTTTGGCCAGACCGATAAGGTCGTTGTAGTAGCGGAAAAGGATGAGCGGCTCTGGGAGCTGCAAATAAAACCAATAAAAACCAGGACTACGAACAAAAAGTGTACTTCACAGCAGCTGTACCAAACCAAAACA
Organism: Entelurus aequoreus; assembly: GCF_033978785.1. Classification (NCBI taxonomy): domain Eukaryota; kingdom Metazoa; phylum Chordata; class Actinopteri; order Syngnathiformes; family Syngnathidae; genus Entelurus; species Entelurus aequoreus. Next base: position 52,308,841 of record NC_084745.1, read on the forward strand.
CACACTAGTATACAACACCCGAAACCAGTGAAGTTGTCACGTTGTGTAAATGGTAAATAAAAACAGAATACAATGATTCGCTAATCCTTTTCAACTTATATTCAATTGAATAGACTGCAAAATCAAGTTCCCTAACGTTCAAACTGTAAAACTTTATTTTTGGCAAATATTATAGTGGGGTGGGGGGTGGGGGGGCGTGGCCTGCGGGCCTGCAGCGAAGCGGGGTAATGCCAGGACCGGCTTCGAGATCAGCGAGAGGTGCGTAGATGACCCAGCTGCGAGTGTTTGTCTGATCACCTGTCTCTCCGTTAAAGGCAGAAGTCGGGAAGGAGAAGGGAGAGTTGTTGATGGTGATTTGGGGAAGCACGAGCGAGCGAGAAGGAGAAGACTGACACAACCCGATGGCTTAAAAGCCATACCAAAGACATTTATTGACAAATAAATCTTTGTATCAAACCACGCTGTCATGTCGGCCACTGGTGGTCCGAAGAACCCGGAGGAGCAAGACCTCCACAATTAGCTCATTTGGAATTTCAAGCCTGCGACATGTTTCAAAAAAGCTGGCAAAAGTGTCAAAAAAGACTGAAAAAGTTGAGAAATGCTCATCAAACACTTATTTGGAACATCCCACAGGTGAACAGGCTAATTGGGAACAGGTGGGTGCCATGATTGGGTATAAAAGCAGCTTCCATGAAATGCTCAGTCGTTCACAAACAAGGACGGGGGCGAGGGTCACCACTTTGTCAACAAACGCTTGAGCAAATTGTCCAACAGTTTAAGAACAACATTTCTCAACCAGCTATTGCAAGGAATTTAGGGATTTCACCATCTACGGTCTGTAATATCATCAAAATGTTCAGAGAATCTAGAGAAATGACTGCACGTAAGCAATGATATTACGGACCTTCGATCCCTGAGGCGGTACTGCATCAAAGAGTGACATCGGTGTGTAAAGGATATCACCACGTGGGCTCAGGAACACTTCAGAAAACCACTGTCAGCAACTACAGTTGGTCGCTACATCTGTAAGTGCAAGTTAAAACTCTCCTATGCAAAGCGAAGACCGTTTATCAACAACACCCAGAAACGCCGCCGGCTTTGCGGGGCCCCGAGCTCATCTAAGACGGACTGATGCAAAGTGGAAAAATGTTCTGTGGTCTGACGAGTCCACGTTTCAAATTGTTTTTGGAAACTGTGGACGTCGTGTCCTCAGGACCAAAGAGGAAAAGAACCATCTGGATTGTTCTAGGCGCAAAGTGTAAAAGCCAGCATGTGTGATGGTATGGGGGTGTATTAGTGCCCAAGACATGGGTAAGTTACACATCTGGGAAGGCACCATTAATGCTGAAAGGTACATACAGGTTTTGGAGCAACACATGTTGCCATCCAAGCAACGTTATCATGGACGCCCCTGCTTATTTCAGCAAGACGATGCCAAGCCACGTGTTACATCAACGTGGCTTCATAGTAAAAGAGTGCGGGTACTAGACTGGCCTGCCTGTAGTCCGGACCTGTCTCCCATTGAAAATGTGTGGTGCATTATGAAGCCTAAAATAGCAGAGAATGTTGAACAACTTAAGCTGTACATCAAGCAAGAATGGGAAAGAATTCCACTTCAAAAATGTGTCTCCTCAGTTCCCAAACCTTTACTGTCTATTCAATTGAATATAAGTTGAAAAGGATTTGCAAATCGTTGTATTCAGTTTTTATTTACGAATTACACGACGTGCCGACTTCACTGGTTTTGAGTTTTGTACTTTCATATTCAAATTTCGTTTTAGAAGGTGAAACACAAGCTTGGTCCAGAACTAGCATTAAACGTCAGTCTACCTGTCTCAGGTAGAGTTTGAGTACGTTGCTGATGTCGTGGGGGTAAAGGTTGGACATCTCCACCAGGTCCTTGCCGTTCTCAAACGCTTGACACAGCTTCTCCACACGGGACTTGGCCCCGTTGATGCGGTAGATAAACTTCACAGCACCAAAAAAAAAAAAGAAGTACATTTTTATGCTTTTCACATGATATGAATTGAAGACACACAGTTCTTATGTTCAGTTGCAAATACCTTCAAGTTGAGCGCTCGGGTCTCGATCTCCGACGTACACTTGCGGATGATGAAGGGAATGTCGTCCTGGCTGTTGCTCGCCGTCTGCGTGAAGTCGACGCCAAAAAGCTGAAGCTTCCTCTGGAGCTTCCGATGGCCGCACTGGATGGCCAGACTCTCCAGGCACTTCTTGTGGCAGGCCAGTGAACACTGGAACACATCCAAGCATCCCCGCTCAACATTTAAGCGCTAAAGGACGATTCCTTACAGCCTCCCGGTGTATCAAAACAAAAAAAGAATGTGTGAATGTTTGGACATTCACACAAAATAATAATAATACAATTAACAATAATAATAAATAAATACTTTTTTGGTGTAGAATCTTGTAATGTCCAAACATTCACACATAATAATAATTCAATTAATAATAATAATAAATACATTGTTTTTTTATGTAGAATGTGTGAGTGTTTGGAAATTCACACATATAATAATAATAATAATACAACTAATAATAATAATAAATATATGTTTTTTTGGTGTAGAATCTTATGTGTGTGGATGTTTTTACATTCACACATAATAATAATAATAATAATAATAATAATAATAAATAAGTAGTTTTTTGGTGTAGAATATTGTTAAGTGTGAATGTTTGGCCATTCACACATAATATTAATACAATTAATAATGATAATAAATATATTTTTTTTTATGTAGAATCTTCAATGTGTGAGTGTTTGGACATTCACACATATAATAATAATACAATTAATAATCATAATAAATAGATAGTTTTTTGGTGTAGAATCTTATATGTCTGAATGTTTGGACATTCACACATTAATAATAATAATAATAATAATAATAATAAATAGGTAGGTTTTTGGTGTAGAATCTTATATGTGTGAATGTTTGGACATTCACACATTAATAATAATAATGAAAATAATAATAATAATAATAAAAATAATAAATAGGTAGTTTTTTGGTGGAGAATCTTATATGTGTGAATGTTTGGACATTCACACATATAATAATAATAATAATAGTTTGTTGGTGTAGAGTTTTATGTGTGAATGTCTAAACATTCACACATAATAATAATAATACAATTAATAATCATAATAAATAGATAGTTTTTTTGGTGTAGAATCTTATATGTGTGAATGTTTGGACATTCACACATTAATAATAATAATAAAAATAATAATAATAATAATAATACAAATAATAATAAATAGGTAGGTTTTTTGGTGTAGAATCTTATATGTGTGAATGTTTGGACATTCACACATCAATAATAATAATGAAAATAATAATAATAATAATAATAATGATACAAATAATAATAAATAGGTAGGTTTTTTGGTGGAGGATCTTATATGTGTGAATGTTTGGACATTCACACATATAATAATAATAATAATAATAATAGTTTGTTGGTGTAGAGTTTTATGTGTGAATGTTTAGACATTCACACATAATAATAATAATACAATTAATAATCATTATAATAATAATAATAAGTAGATAGTTATTTGGTGTAGATTATTATATGTGTGAATATTTGGACATTCACACATATAATAATAATAATAGTAACAATAATACAATTAATAATTATAAATAGATCGTTTTTGGTGTAGAATCTTATATGTGTGAATATTTGGATATTCACTCATATAATAATAATAATAATAAAAATAATAACAATAATACAATTAATAATAATAAATAGATCGTTTTTTGGTGTAGAATTTTATATGTGTGAATATTTGGATATTCACTCATATAATAATAATAATAACAATAATACAATTAATAATAATAAATAGATCGTTTTTTGGTGTAGAATCTTATATGTGTGAATATTTGGATATTCACACATATAATAATAATAATAATAATACAATTAATAATAATAATAATACAATTAATAATAATAAATAGATTGTTTTTTGGAATAGAATCTTATATGTGTGAATATTTGGATATTCACTCATATAATAATAATAATAATAATAATAACAATAATACAAATAATAATAATAAATAGATCGTTTTTTGGTGTAGAATCTTATATGTGTGAATATTTGGATATTCACTCATATAATAATAATAATAACAATAATACAATTAATAATAATAAATATATTGTTTTTTGGTGTAGAATCTTATATGTGTGAATATTTGGATATTCACTCATATAATAATAATAATAATAACAATAATACAATTAATAATAATAAATAGGTAGTTTTTTGGTGTAGAATCTTATGTGTGAATGTTTGGACATTCACACATTAATAATAATAATAATGAAAATAATAATAATAAAAATAATAAATAGGTAGTTTTTTGGTGGATAATCTTATATGTGTGAATGTTTGGACATTCACACATATAATAATAATAATAATAATAATAATAGTTTGTTGGTGAAGAGTTTTATGTGTGAATGTCTAAACATTCACACATAATAATAATAATACAATTAATAATCATTGTAATAATAATAATAAATAGATAGTTATTTGGTGTAGATTATTATATGTGTGAATATTTGGACATTCACACATATAATAATAATAATAATAATAATAATAATAATAATAATAATAATAACAATAATACAATTAATAATAATAAATAGATCGTTTTTTGGTGTAAAATCTTATATGTGTGAATATTTAGATATTCACTCATTTAATAATAATAATAATAACAATAATACAATTAATAATAATAAATAGGTAGTTTTTTGGTGTAGAATCTTATGTGTGAATGTTTGGACATTCACACATTAATATTAATAATGAAAATAATAATAATAATAATAATAAAAATAATAAATAGGTAGTTTTTTGGTGGAGAATCTTATATGTGTGAATGTTTGGACATTCACACATATAATACTAATAATAATAATAATAATAGTTTGTTGGTGTAGAGTTTTATGTGTGAATGTCTAAACATTCACACATAATAATAATAATACAATTAATAATCATTATAATAATAATAATAAATAGATAGTTATTTGGTGTAGAATATTATATGTGTGAATATTTGGACATTCACACATATAATAATAATAATAATAATAATAATAACAATAATACAATTAATAATAATAAATAGATCGTTTTTTGGTGTAGAATCTTATATGTGTGAATATTTGGATATTCACTCATATAATAATAATAATAATAATAACAATAATACAATTAATAATAATAAATAGATCGTTTTTTGGTGTAGAATCTTATATGTGTGAATATTTAGATATTCACTCATATACTAATAATAATAATAACAATAATACAATTAATAATAATACATAGGTAGTTTTTTGGTGTAGAATCTTATGTGTGAAAGTTTGGACATTCACACATTAATAATAATAATGAAAATAATAATAATAATAATAAAAATAATAAATAGGTAGTTTTTTGGTGGATAATCTTATATGTGTGAATGTTTGGACATTCACAAATAATAATAATAATAATAGTTTGTTGGTGTAGAGTTTTATGTGTGAATGTCTAAACATTCACACATAATAATAATAATACAATTAATAATCATTATAATAATAATAATAGATAGTTATTTGGTGTACAATATTATATGTGTGAATATTTGGACATTCACACATATAATAATATAATAATAATAACAATAATACAATTAATAATAATAAATAGATCGTTTTTTGGTGTAGAATATTATACGTGTGAATATTTGGATATTAACTCACATAATAATAATAATAACAATAATACAATTAATAATAACAAATAGATCGTTTTTTGGTGTAGAATGTTATATGTGTGAATATTTGTATACTCACTCATATATTAATAATAATAATAATAATAACAATAATACAATTAATAATAATAAATAGGTAGTTTTTGGGTGTAGAATCTTATGTGTGAATGTTTGGACATTCACACATAATAATAATAATAATAGTTTGTTGGTGTAGAGTTTTATGTGTGAATGTCTAAACATTCACACATAATAATAATAATACAATTAATAATCATTATAATAATAATAATAAATAGATAGTTATTTGGTGTAGAATATTATATGTGTGAATATTTGGACGTTCACACATATAATAATAATAATAATAATAATAATAATAATAACAATAATACAATTAATAATAATAAATAGATCGTTTTTTGGTGTAGAATATTATACGTGTGAATATTTGGATATTCACTCACATAATAATAATAATAATAATAATAACAATAATACAATTAATAATAATAAATAGATCGTTTTTTGGTGTAGAATGTTATATGTGTGAATATTTGTATATTCACTCATATAATAATAATAATAATAATAATAACAATAATACAATTAATATTAATAAATAGGTAGTTTTTTGGTGTAGAATCTTATATGTGTGAATGTTTGGACATTCACACATTAATAATAATAATAATGAAAATAATAATAATAATAATAATACAAATAATAAATAGGTAGGTTTTTTGGTGTAGAATCTTATATGTGTGAATGTTTGGACATTCACACATCAATAATAATAATGAAAATAATAATAATAATAATAATAATGATACAAATAATAATAAATAGGTAGGTTTTTTGGTGGAGGATCTTATATGTGTGAATGTTTGGACATTCACACATATAATAATAATAATAATAATAATAGTTTGTTGGTGTAGAGTTTTATGTGTGAATGTTTAGACATTCACACATAATAATAATAATACAATTAATAATCATTATAATAATAATAATAAGTAGATAGTTATTTGGTGTAGATTATTATATGTGTGAATATTTGGACATTCACACATATAATAATAATAATAGTAACAATAATACAATTAATAATTATAAATAGATCGTTTTTGGTGTAGAATCTTATATGTGTGAATATTTGGATATTCACTCATATAATAATAATAATAATAAAAATAATAACAATAATACAATTAATAATAATAAATAGATCGTTTTTTGGTGTAGAATCTTATATGTGTGAATATTTGGATATTCAATCATATAATAATAATAATAATAATAATAATAATAATAATAATAATAATAATAATACAATTAATAATAATAAATAGATCGTTTTTTGGAATAGAATCTTATATGTGTGAATATTTGGATATTCACTCATATAATAATAATAATAATAATAATAATAATAACAATAATACAATTAATAATAATAAATAGATCGTTTTTTGGTGTAGAATCTTATATGTGTGAATATTTGGATATTCACTCATATAATAATAATAATAATAATAACAATAATACAATTAATAATAATAAATAGATTGTTTTTTGGTGTAGAATCTTATATGTGTGAATATTTAGATATTCACTCATATAATAATAATAATAATAATAACAATAATACAATTAATAATAATAAATAGGTAGTTTTTTGGTGTAGAATCTTATGTGTGAATGTCTAAACATTCACACATAATAATAATAATACAATTAATAATCATTATAATAATAATAATAAATAGATAGTTATTTGGTGTAGAATATTATATGTGTGAATATTTGGACGTTCACACATATAATATTAATAATAATAATAATAATAATAATAATAATAACAATAATACAATTAATAATAATAAATAGATCGTTTTTTGGTGTAGAATCTTATATGTGTGAATATTTGGATATTCACTCATATAATAATAATAATAATAATAATAACAATAATACAATTAATAAAAATAAATAGATCGTTTTTTGGTGTAGAATCTTATGTGTGAATATTTGGATATTCACTCATATAATAATAATAATAATAATAATAATAACAAAAATACAATTAACAATAATAAATAGATCATTTTTTGGTGTAGAATCTTATATGTGTGAATATTTGGATATTCACTCATATAATATTAATAATAACAATAATACAATTAATAATAATAAATAGATCGTTTTTTGGTGTAGAATCTTATATGTGTGAATATTTGGATATTCACTCATATAATAATAATAATAACAATAATACAATTAATAATAATAAATAGATCGTTTTTTGGTGTAGAATCTTATATGTGTGAATATTTGGATATTCACTCATATAATAATAATAATAATAACAATAATACAATTAATAATAATAAATAGATAGTTTTTTGGTGTGGAATCTTATATGTGTGAATATTTGGATATTCACTCATATAATAATAATAATAATAATAACAATAATACAATTAATAATAATAAATAGATCGTTTTTTGGTGTGGAATCTTATATGTGTGAATGCAAAGAAACGACCTACAAAAAAAAGAAGGGGCCTACAGGAGTGATGGACTCTTCAGAGGTTAGACAAAAAGGTATTTCCAGTCTGGAGCCTGCTTTTTTGGAGTGGTCCTTCTCTTTTGTTTGGTCTACATAAGTGATGTGATTGTGACACTGTAGCAATAATCTGGACTATTGATTGTACTCAACACTCCTAAACGTGGTTAACGACTCCATCTGTACTGTTGGTGGCTTTAAAACAAACAAAAAAAAGGTAAATATGGAAGCCTACCTCCTCACACTCGGCTCCTTGGAACACGATGAGGCCATCGCACTCTCGACACTTGGAAGGCGACCGGAGCTTTCTCAGCTTGTGGGTTTGAGCAGCTTTGGACATCTGCGTGTTTCTAAAAGGACCCGGAGAGTTGGCGTCCTCCATGACCACTTCACTTGTATCTGGGAAAATGGGTGGAAAAAAAGCCGGTTCCAACCGAGTCCCGCAGGTGGAGAACGCCATGACTTACAATGATCAGAGGACGACGGGGGCTCTCGCTCATCCAAGTCGTCAGCAGACGACATGGTGCCAGTGGAGGGAGTTCTGGGGATTTTCCTCATGAAGTCTCCTGTGCAGTGCCACAAAACACACCAATGAGTCCACATTTTTGCAGGCCAACGTGGGCTCCATTCACTTTGGTCTCTGGATTCAAGGCCACCAGAGCCCAAGGGCGGGGTCTTAAGTGATGTCCCTACAGGTGATTCACACCTCCATGGAATGATGAACGACTTCCAAAAGCCAAAGTGATCCAATCCTGTGATCCTCCCAAATCCATGGGTGTCATTTTGGGGGTATGCTACTTTTTAATCCTGTTCCAATCCAATCCACTTGATTAGTCAAAATGAGTAAAAGTTTCACAAAGTGCTGCACACGAGTTAGAATACACAGTCAAACTAACGTACGACTAAAGACAGTAGAGCGCAAAAATAATCCCAGTTTAAAATGTTTTACTAAAACTGGTTAAAAAGCCAAAGAGAAAACATATTCAACGTCATTGAAGTGGTGGACGTCCCAATCAGCAGAGAGAGATTGTTCCAAAGCTTTGGACTGACCACAAAAGGAAGCGCGGTCCACTCTGGATTTGTATCTAGTTGTGATATAGTTATATCTAGTTGTGATAGAGTTGTATCTAGTTGTGATATAGTTATATCTAGTTGTGATAGAGTTGTATCTAGTTGTGATATAGTTATATCTAGTTGTGATAGAGTTGTATCTAGTAGTGATATAGTTGTATCTAGTTGTGATAGAGTTGTATCTAGTTGTGATATAGTTATATCTAGTTGTGATAGAGTTGTATCTAGTAGTGATATAGTTGTATCTAGTTGTGATAGAGTTGTATCTAGTTGTGAAGATAGTTATATCTAGTTGTGATAGAGTTGTATCTAGTAGTGATATAGTTGTATCTAGTTGTGATAGAGTTGTATCTAGTTGTGAAGATAGTTATATCTAGTTGTGATATAGTTATATCTAGTTGTGATAGAGTTGTATCTAGTTGTGAGATAGTTGTATCTAGTTGTGATATAGTTGTATCTAGTTGTGATAGAGTTGTATCTAGTTGTGAGATAGTTGTATCTAGTTGTGACATAGTTGTATCTAGTAGTGATATAGTTGTATCTAGTAGTGATATTGTTGTATCTAGTTGTGACATAGTTATATCTAGTTGTGATATAGTTGTATCTAGTAGTGATATAGTTGTATCTAGTAGTGATATTGTTGTATCTAGTTGTGACATAGTTATATCTAGTTGTGATATAGTTGTATCTAGTAGTGATATAGTTGTATCTAGTTGTGACATAGTTATATCTAGTTGTGATATAGTTGTATTTAGTTGTGACATAGTTGTATCTACTTGTGATAAGAGTTGTATCTAGTTGTGATATAGTTGTTATATAGTTGTATCTAGTTGTGATATAGTTGTTATATAGTTGTATCTAGTTGTGACATAGTTGTATCTAGTTGTGACATAGTTATATCTAGTTGTGATATAGTTGTATCTAGTTGTGATATAGTTGTTATATAGTTGTATCTAGTTGTGACATAGTTATATCTAGTTGTGATATAGTTGTTATATAGTTGTATCTAGTTGTGATATAGTTTTTATATAGTTGTATCTAGTTGTGACATAGTTGTATCTAGTTGTGACATAGTTATATCTAGTTGTGATATAGTTGTATCTAGTTGTGATATAGTTGTTATATAGTTGTATCTAGTTGTGACATAGTTATATCTAGTTGTGATATAGTTGTTATATAGTTGTATCTAGTTGTGACATAGTTGTATCTAGTTGTGACATAGTTGTATCTAGTTGTGACATAGTTACCGGTATATCTATTTGTAATATAGTTGTATTTAGTTGTGATAGAGTTGTATCTACTTGTGATAAGAGTTGTATCTAGTTGTGATATAGTTGTTATATAGTTGTATCTAGTTGTGATATAGTTGTTATATAGTTGTATCTATTTGTGACATAGTTGTATCTAGTTGTGACATAGTTATATCTAGTTGTGATATAGTTGTTATATAGTTGTATCTAGTTGTGATATAGTTGTTATATAGTTGTATCTAGTTGTGACATAGTTGTATCTAGTTGTGACATAGTTATATCTAGTTGTGATGTAGTTGTATCTAGTAGTGATATAGTTGTATCTAGTTGTGACATAGTTATATCTAGTTGTGATATAGTTGTTATATAGTTGTATCTAGTTGTGATATAGTTGTTATATAGTTGTATCTAGTTGTGACATAGTTGTATCTAGTTGTGACATAGTTATATCTAGTTGTGATATAGTTGTTATATAGTTGTATCTAGTTGTGACATAGTTGTATCTAGTTGTGACATAGTTATATCTAGTTGTGATACAGTAGTATTTAGTTGTGATAGAGTTGTATCTACTTGTGATAAGAGTTGTAGCTAGTTGTGATATAGTTGTATCTAGTTGTGATAAGAGTTGTATCTAGTTGTGATATAGTTGTATCTAGTTGTGAGATAGTTGTATCTAGTTGTGAGATAGTTCTATCTAGTTGTGATATAGTTGTATCTAGTAGTGATATGGTTGTATCTAGTTGTGACATAGTTATATCTAGTTGTGATATAGTTGTATTTAGTTGTGATAGAGTTGTATCTACTTGTGATAAGAGTTGTATCTAGTTGTGATATAGTTGTTATATAGTTGTATCTAGTTGTGATAAGAGTTGTATCTAGTTGTGATATAGTTGTTATATAGTTGTATCTAGTTGTGACATAGTTGTATCTAGTTGTGACATAGTTGTATCTAGTTGTGATATAGTTGTTATATAGTTGTATCTAGTTGTGACATAGTTGTATCTAGTTGTGACATAGTTATATCTAGTTGTGATATAGTTGTTATATAGTTGTATCTAGTTGTGACATAGTTATATCTAGTTGTGATATAGTTGTGACATAGTTGTATCTAGTTGTGACATAGTTGTATCTAGTTGTGACATAGTTATATCTAGTTGTGATATAGTTGTATTTAGTTGTGACATAGTTGTATCTACTTGTGATAAGAGTTGTATCTAGTTGTGATATAGTTGTTATATAGTTGTATCTAGTTGTGATATAGTTGTATCTAGTTGTGACATAGTTGTATCTAGTTGTGATATAGTTGGTATATAGTTGTATCTAGTTGTGACATAGTTGTATCTAGTTGTGACATAGTTATATCTAGTTGTGATACAGTAGTATTTAGTTGTGATAGAGTTGTATCTACTTGTGATAAGAGTTGTAGCTAGTTGTGATATAGTTGTATCTAGTTGTGATAAGAGTTGTATCTAGTTGTGATATAGTTGTATCTAGTTGTGAGATAGTTGTATCTAGTTGTGAGATAGTTCTATCTAGTTGTGATATAGTTGTATCTAGTAGTGATATGGTTGTATCTAGTTGTGACATAGTTATATCTAGTTGTGATATAGTTGTATTTAGTTGTGATAGAGTTGTATCTACTTGTGATAAGAGTTGTATCTAGTTGTGATATAGTTGTTATATAGTTGTATCTAGTTGTGATAAGAGTTGTATCTAGTTGTGATATAGTTGTTATATAGTTGTATCTAGTTGTGACATAGTTGTATCTAGTTGTGATATAGTTGTTATATAGTTGTATCTAGTTGTGACATAGTTGTATCTAGTTGTGACATAGTTATATCTAGTTGTGATATAGTTGTTATATAGTTGTATCTAGTTGTGACATAGTTATATCTAGTTGTGATATAGTTGTGACATAGTTGTATCTAGTTGTGACATAGTTGTATCTAGTTGTGACATAGTTATATCTAGTTGTGATATAGTTGTATTTAGTTGTGACATAGTTGTATCTACTTGTGATAAGAGTTGTATCTAGTTGTGATATAGTTGTTATATAGTTGTATCTAGTTGTGATATAGTTGTGATATAGTTGTATCTAGTTGTGACATAGTTGTATCTAGCTGTGATAGAGTTGTATCTAGTTGTGATAGAGTTGTATCTAGTTGTGATAGAGTTGTTATATAGTTGTATCTAGTTGTGATATAGTTGTATCTAGTTGTGACATAGTTGTATCTAGCTGTGATAGAGTTGTATCTAGTTGTGATATAGTTGTATCTAGTTGTGATGTAGTTGTATCTAGTTGTGATATAGTTGTATCTAGTTGTGATCTAGTTGCATCTAGTTGTGGTATAGTTGAATCTAGTTGTGGTATAGTTGAATCTAGTTGTGGTCCAGTTGTATGTAGTTGGGATATAGTTGTATGTAGTTGTGGTATAGTTGTATCTAGTTGTGGTATAGTTGTGATCTAGTTATATGTAGTTATGATCCAGTTGTATGTAGTTGTGATATAGTTGTATCTAGTTGTGATATAGTTGTATCTAGTTGTGATATAGTTGTATCTAGTTGTGATATAGTTGAATCTAGTTGTGGTATAGTTGTACCTAGTTGTGGTATAGTTGTACCTAGTTGTGGTATAGTTGTGATCTAGTTGTGATATAGTTGTATCTAGTTGTGGTATAGTTGAATGTAGTTGTGGTCCAGTTGTATGTAGTTGTGATATAGTTGTGATATAGTTGTATGTAGTTGTGGTATAGTTGTATCTAGTTGTGGTATAGTTGTGATCTAGTTGTGATATAGTTGTATCTAGTTGTGATATAGTTGAATCTAGTTGTGGTATAGTTGTGATCTAGATATATCTAGTTGTGATGCAGTTGTATGTAGTTGTGATATAGTTGTATCTAGTTGTGATATAGTTGTATCTAGTTGTGATATAGTTGAATCTAGTTGTGGTATAGTTGAATATAGTTGTGGTATAGTTGTGATCTAGTTGTGATATAGTTGTATCTAGTTGTGATATAGTTGAATCTAGTTGTGGTATAGTTGAATCTAGTTGTGGTATAGTTGTGATCTAGTTATATCTAGTTGTGATCCAGTTGTATCTAGTTGTGGTATAGTTGTATCTAGTTGTGATATAGTTGTATCTAGTTGTGATATAGTTGTGATATAGTTGAATCTAGTTGTGGTAGAACACCATGAGACTGTATTTGTACTAGCACAGCTCCCTCTAGTTTGTGAAATATAGGGCAAGAACACCATGAGACTGTATTTGTACTAGCCCAGCTGTCTCTAGTTTGTGAGAGAAACCCTCAAATGAACCCTAGAACAAGATTTTGGCGTGTTGATTTGATTTAGAGAGGTGAAATCCTCCCAAGCAAGGAATAGATGTCATTATTGTGATGGTGATCATGTGCCTGCAGGTCCCTACCTGGGCTAGCGGTGGGCGAGTCAATGGACCGGGACTCACTGCTCCCTCCCGCGCTTTCAGAGTCGCTGCACATCCCCCCGCCCTGGCTCGTCAAATTGGTGGAGTGGCGCTGGAGCGCTGCTTGGAAAAACCAGACGACCCTTCAAACCCTCAGCGACTGTGGTCAATTCAAAAGGGGGCGCTCCTCCAAATCCATTGAGAATATACCTCGGGCGTCAGCGCTCGTCTTGGCTTGTTGGCCGACGTTGGATCCGTCCACCTCGTCTACGCCGAGGAGGTCGGATGTCACGGAGCTTTGCGACAGGTTAGTGGAGGATGAATGGCTGCCAATCAGTGTGCGGTTGGTGAGAGACATTCTGGCGAGGACAAATCAATGACATGAATTTCCCAAATGTGCAGTGTTAGGCTACAACCATTTGTCCACAATATAATGTGTTGCCGACAATTATATAGGTATAGTTAATCAATAGTCAATATTCTAGTGTGCAGCTTTTTAAACATCACAAAATTATTTTCTTTATGAGGAAGTTAGATTTTGTGTTTTGTTGTTTGTTTTCATTGCTGCTATTTTAACTGGTTTTTAATACATAAAACAAGGTTAATTGTTTTTTTTTAGCACTTTGCCTTTCCTTTCTTTTAAATGGACAACATTTTAATAGTCTCTTTAATTTTTAACAGCTGAATGCGCAGCATAGTAGAGTACAAATAAATATTTATGAATTAATTAGTCATCTTTGTTGTTCGTAAGCCAGTGTTTCCCACGCATTCATTTATTTGTGGCGGCCCGCCACGAAAGAATTACGTCCGCCCCAAATAGATTTTTTTTTTTTTTTTTTTTTTTTTTAAATTCTATTTTTTTTTAATTTAATATTTTTTTTTTTTTGGTCCTGTCCAGCTTCTCAGGCAAATCATATAGTTCAGTGGTCCCCAACCAAAAAAAAAAAAAAAAAAAAAAAAAAAAAAAAAAAAAAAAAAAAAAATTTTAATGAAATCAACATAAAAAACACAATATATACATTCTATATCAATATAGATCAATACAGCTCTGCAGGGATACAGTCCGTAAGCACACATGATTGTATTTATTTGGGGCGGTATAGCTCGGTTGGTAGAGTGGCCGTGCCAGCAACTTAAGGGTTCCAGGTTCGATCCCCGCTTCCGCCATCCTAGTCACTGCCGTTGTGTCCTTGGGCAAGACACTTTACCCACCTGCTCCCAGTGCCACCCACACTGGTTTAAATGTAACTTAGATATTGGGTTTCACTATGTAAAGCGCTTTGAGTCACTAGAGAAAAGCGCTATATAAATATAATTCACTTCACTTATTTATGTAAAAAAAAAAAAAAAAAAAAAATTTAAATTGGGAATGAATAGGATCAATGCTTTCCTAAAGTCACGTGATCTTTTATTTGTTATTTTTGTCTACTGAGTAACAAAACATACGCATTATTTTTACACTGTACTAATTACGCTTTGTCATCCAACTAATCGACTAATCGTGAAGATAATTGTTGACTAATCGGCTATCAAAATAATTGTTCGTTTCAGTCCTATCATTGAAATCGCATTTCTGAGGAATTAGCAAGGCCTTTGAATATTCATGACGTTGGATTTGGTCAAAGGAATAATGGCTGATATTAACCATTCGAAACTGTGCTAAATGACACAATGAACCACGTACTGAATGTAGGTCAGCCGTCTATATTTAACCTTTTGTGCGTCTTTGTTCCATTTCCACAAGCACTCAAGCTTCGGATCAAGGAAATCAGAGTTGGGGGCTGGGAAACAAAAGCCTCTCTAATTTCAATGTTGTTGAAACAGGGTAAGTATTTGCGTAGCTTAACAAAATGCGACGTTTCAAGACATTTCAGGAAAAATTGTCATTTCCACAGGAAGTGACAACCATTCCAGTTGTTTAGTGGGGTTTTTTTCAAACAAACTCATCTAATCACTAACGCTCTATACTGCAGGTATTCTTTACAATTTCCATTAAACTCAACATGCGCATTACAAGCCTCGATTATGCCGGACATCAGAGGACTTTAAATACTGTTCAAGGTCTAAAGTACTGTAGGAAATCCGAAAGTCAAGATTTTAATTTAGGGATTTCACCATTTAAGGTCTGTAATATCATCAAAAGGTTCAGAGAATCTGGAGAAATCACTGCAGGTAAGCCATGATATTACGGACTTTCGATCCCTCAGGCGGTACTGCATCAAAAAGCGACATCAGTGTGTAAAGGATATCACCACATGGGCTCAGGAACACTTCAGAAAACCTCTGTCAGTAACCACAGTTGGTCGCTACATCTGTAAGTGCAAGTTAAAACTGTACTATGCAAAGCGAAAGCCATTTATCAACAACACCCAGACACCTTTTTTGTATTGTGTTGCTGCCATTAAATTCAAAGTTAATGATTATTATCAGTTCAAACATTAAATATCTTGTCTTTGCAGTCTATTCAATTGACTATAAGTCGAAAAGGATTTGCAAATCAAACACTTATTTGGAACATTCCACGGGTAAACAGGCTAATTGGGAACAGGTGGGTGCCATGATTGGGTATAAAAGCAGCTTCCATGAAATGCTCAGTCGTTCACAAACAAGAATGGGGCGAGGGTCACTGCTTTGTGAACAAATGCTATTGCAAGGAATTTAGGGATTTCACCATCTGCGGTGCGTAATATTATCAAATGGTTCCGAGAATCTGGAGAAATTACTGCACGTAAGCGATGATATTACGGACCTTTGAGCCCTGGATCAAAAAGCGACATCAGTGTGTAAAGGATATCACCACATGGGCTCAGGAATACTTCAGAAAACCACTGTCAGTAACCACAGTTGGTCGCTACATCTGTAAGTGCAAGTTGAAACTCTATTATGCAAAGCGAAAGCCATTTATCAACAACACCCAGAAACACCGCCGGTTTCGCCGGGCCCGAGCTCATCTAAGATGTACTGATGCAAAGTGGAAAAGTGTTCCGTGGTCTAACTTGTTTAACTTGTAAGAAACAATGCAACATTATATCCTCAAATCAACGCCCAACAACAAACATGTATCCATATTTTTGTTCCTATTCATCGGTCGGTTGGTCATTTCTGGAAAAAGAGCAATGGGAAGCCAAGTAAAGTGCAACCAGACATGCAAAGCATGAAGTTGACCATATTTAATGGACTTTAGGGAAAGTACCGATCAATTTAACGATAGATTATAGAACTGAAAAGGTTTGAAAGTAAGTAAACACAATAACACATTTTTAAAAATCTTATCTCACTACACTTACAACGTGGTAGTATTGTTGTAAATCAGATGATGTAATAAAGTTGGGGTATTGACTGCTACAAATAATTATTTTAACCTAAATAAATTGGCTAATGCACAATAACTGAACAAAAGCAAAAGTTGGCTAACATTAAAAAAAAATTTGGGTTTTGCCCTGACATCCTGTAATGATATCAAGTACAAGAGCATGTCTAGTCAATACTACTATGATTATATCAATATTTTTATCATCACAAAATCTATTTTTTTAATTTATTTTTATTTATATGATGTTTATAAACTCAGTAAATACGTCCCTGGACACATGAGGACTTTGAATATGACCAATGTATGATCCTGTAACGACTTGGTATCGGATCGATACCTACATTTGTGGTATCATCCAAAACTAATGTAAAGTATCAAAGAAGAGAAGAATAAGTGATTATTACGTTTTAACAGAAGTGTAGATAGAACATGTTAAAACAGAAAATAAGCAGATATTAACAGTAAATGAACAAGTAGATTAATAATATTTTTTTTACAGCTTGTCCTTCATAATGTGTACAAAATAATAGGTGTATAAATGACACAATATGTTACTGCATACGTCAGCAGACTAATTAGGAGCCTTTGTTTGTTTACTTACTACTAAAAGACAAGTTGTCTAGTATGTTCACTATTTTATTTAAGGACTAAATGACAATAATAAACATATGTTTCATGTACCCTAAGATTTGTTGTTAAAATAATGCAATTTTTTACTACTAAAAGACAAGTTGTCTAGTATGTTCACTATTTTATTTAAGGACTAAATTGCAATAATAAACATATGTTTCATGTACCCTAAGATTTGTTGTTAAAATAATGCAATTTTTACTACTAAAAGACAAGTTGTCTAGTATGTTCACTATTTTATTTAAGGACTAAATTGCAATAATAAACATATGTTTCATGTACCTTAAGATTTGTTGTTAAAATAATGCAATTTTTACTACTAAAAGACAAGTTGTCTAGTATGTTCACTGTTTTATTTAAGGACTAAATTGTTATCTTATTGCAATAAGAAACATATGTTTAATGCACTGTAATATTTTTTGTTAAAATAAAGCCAATGATCACATTTTTGTTGTCCCCTTTATTTAGAAAAGTATCAAATATGCCAAAATATCGGTATTGGGACAACCCTAGTGTGTAGCAATGCTTAGCCATTCCTTTTCCTCTAGTCCTCCAGTGATGAAACGTCAGTGTTTCCCACACATTCATTTATTTGTGGCGGCCCGCCACGAAAGAATTACGTCTGCCACAAATAAATAATAATAATTATTTTTTTTATTTTTTTTGTCCTGTCCAGCTTCTCAGGCAAATCATATAGTTGATGTAGATGCCCATATCGGCTGTTCAGATTTACTTTACAAAAGAGAAGTGTAGGATACTTCTCTTGTTGCCTTATTTGTATTTGACCACTACTGTTTTCTGTTTATTTGTTACTGACTGTGGCAGGACACCTCTGCCTCTGTTTCACTTTATGTTGCTGGTAAATAATATGGTTGTAGTAGTAGGCTAAAGTTAATTTATTTAGTATGCACTAATTAAAGGGGCAGAGCTTTAAGAGACATTTTAGCTTTTATATTTTATAAGATATATTTTTTGTAAGAACCACAATTAATAAATATATTTCAGTGAATAACTTATTGGTCAAATCTGTATATAAATATGTACATAAAGTGTTGTAATTATATTGTAAAATGGATGGATGGATGGACGTTTAAAACCAAACTGTTAGTATTAATTAGTAAGTATACATTTTTTGAGCCTTTTTAGAGAAAATCATATCATTGTAGTAAATTATGCAAATTACTTGATGATTTCATGGTGACCACGCCCTTAGCCACGCCCCCACCACCACAGGTATCGGGAAACACTGAACGTAGTTTATTTTCCGGCATGCTAGCCCTCTGATCCGATCCAATGATCAGGATCAGTCGATCTCTAGTATAAACGGAACAAAACAACCAATACAATTGGTTCAGAAACACGATGTCTGGATTTTTAGTGGTCTAAGAAAACCAGTTTGGACAAACGCACATGGTCATGGTCAAAATGTCTCACCCTCCACCCGATGAATCCAGCCCATTGGCTGAAACCCTCCGGACAAACTTGACGTAGCGCTGCCCGGGCTCGTACAGTTTTGCGTGGTCACACAGACTTTGGTGGTTGACGGGGAGCGCCGCCACCTGGGCCTGCTGGAGCTGGAACCAGTTGACTGTGACCTAGAATGAGCCATTCCCATCACATCACTTTCCACTTTCCCGAGGCAAGTGCACGACGTTAAAGAAAACGTACAGCTTTGAGGGTGAGGTCGCATTGGAAGACCATCTTTCGGAGCTGGGTAATGATGTCACTCTTGGTCTTGGCCAGATCCACCGTCTTTTTCTTAACGTCAATACAACACGCATCGTAGTGCTGCCTCGCCTCAGCATCCTGCCAAAGGAAGGACAACTCCTTATTCATGGATGCTGACACCAACAAGACCGTGGACAATACCTTTTGCAGGGCTTCCTCTTCCAGCCGGCGTCGCTTCTCCCGTTGTTTGAGCCATACCGCGCCTCCCGGTCCTCCCGTTTGCTCCTCCTTCAGCCGGCTGGCAGACTCCTTGGCCTTATCGTACTCGTCCTTACGATGGCTCTTCTGCAACTCAGCCTTTTTCTGAGCACTCTGTGCTTCATGCTAGAAATACGTGGAGTTCAACAAAAAACATGACACACGGGACTCCGGTCTATTTGTGGCATCATTGGAAAATGTGCATAATTACATGGTGCGCTCTACCGTCCACATTTTCCAGTTCCAAAAAATTTCCCGGTTTTCCCAGACATGTTTCCCATTCAAAATGAATTGGCCATTTTTCAAACTTTTAACATTTCCACATTTTTCAACCGATTCATACCATTCCACCTTCAACACATTCCACCATCCAGGAAATTAAAACGACCATTTTTCCAAGTTAAAAAAATTCCAGGATTTTCCAGAATTCCTGGTTTTCCAAAGCACTACTTCAACATTTCTAGACCGTTTTGAAAAATGTCAACACCAACCATTTCAAATAATTCAGACCATTCAAGTTTTTTTTTACCATTTTCCAAAAAAATCAAGCTTTTCCCGAATTTCCCAAATGTTTTGGAAATTCCCATTGAAATAAATGGGACATTTTTCAAAGTTCCACAACTCCCACATTTGTTATCCGATTCAAACTGTTCCAACTTCAAAATATTCAGCCTGTTTGGGAATTGTGTGTTCTACTTCAACAATTCTAAAAAAAAATCCAGGATTTCCCATAATTCCTTTTTTTTTTTTCATTTTCCCACATTTAAAATTAATTGGCCATTTTTCAAACTTTCACCATTTCCACATTTTTCAACCAATTCATACCATTCCACCTTCAACACATTCCACCATCCTGGAAATTCCAACGACCATTTTTCCAAGTTCCAAAAAATTCCAGGATTTTCCAGAATTCCTGGTTTACCAAAGCCCTATTTCGACCCTTTTTTCTGGCAACTACTCCTTCCACATTTTTCAACCCACTTCAATTGTCCCACCGTCAAAACATTCCTCTTAATTAGGGCAAAAACAAAGTTGTTTTTTGAGCTGGAAAAATTCCCGAAATTCGAGGAATTGCCTAATACCATTTGTCAATTCAACATTTCTCGACCGATTTGAAAAATGTCAACACCAACCATTTCAACTCATTCAGACCGATCAAGTTTTTTTTTTTTTACCATTTTCCAAAAAAATCAAGCTTTTCCCGAAATTCCCAAAAGTTTTGGAAATTCCCATTGAAATAATTGGGACATTTTACTAAGTTACACAACTCCCACATTTTTCATCTGATTCAAACTGTTCCAACTTCAAAATATTCAGCCTGTTTGGGAATTGTGTGTATTGTGTGTTCTACTTCAACAATTCTAAAAAAAAATCCAGGATTTCCCATAATTCCTTTCTTTTTTTTCATTTTCCCACATTTAAAATTAATTGGCCATTTTTCCAAATGTTCACCACTTCCACATTTTTCAACC
This sequence comes from Entelurus aequoreus, assembly GCF_033978785.1. NCBI lineage: Eukaryota > Metazoa > Chordata > Actinopteri > Syngnathiformes > Syngnathidae > Entelurus > Entelurus aequoreus. Next base: position 52,330,315 of record NC_084745.1, read on the forward strand.
GATTCATACCATCCCACCTTCAACACATTCCACCATCCTGGAAATTCAAATGAGAAATTTTCCAAGTTCCAAAAAATTCCAGGATTTTCCAGAATTCCTGGTTTTCCAAAGCCCTATTTCCACCCTTTTTTCTGGCAACTACTCCTTCCGCATTTTTCAACCCACCGTCAAAACATTCCTCTTAATTAGGACAAAAACAAAGTTGTTTTTTTAGCTGGAAAAATTCCCGAAATTCCAGGAATTGCCTAATACCATTTGTCAATTCAACATTTCTCGACCGATTTGAAAAATGTCAACACCAACCATTTCAACTCATTCAGACCGATCAAGTTTTTTTTTTCCATTTTCCAAAAAAATCAAGCTTTTCCCGAAATTCCCCAAAGTTTTGGAAATTCCCATTGAAATAATTGGGACATTTTTCTAAGTTCCACAACTCCCACATTTTTCATCTGATTCAAACTGTTCCAACTTCAAAATATTCAGCCTGTTTGGGAATTGTGTGTTCTACTTCAACAATTCTAAAAAAAAATCCAGGATTTCCCATAATTCCTTTTTTTTTTTCATTTTCCCCCATTTAAAATTAATTGCCCATTTTTCAAACTTTCACCATTTCCACATTTTTCAACCAATTCATACCATTCCACCTTCAACACATTCCACCATCCTGGAAATTCCAACGACCATTTTTCCAAGTTCCAAAAAATTCCAGGATTTTCCAGAATTCCTGGTTTACCAAAGCCCTATTTCGACCCTTTTTTCTGGCAACTACTCCTTCCACGTTTTTCAACCCACTTCAACTGTCCCACCGTCAAAACATTCCTCTTAATTAGGACAAAAACAAAGTTGTTTTTTGAGCTGGAAAAATTCCCGAAATTCGAGGAATTGCCTAATACCATTTGTCAATTCAACATTTCTCGACCGATTTGAAAAATGTCAACACCAACCATTTCAACTCATTCAGACCGATCAAGTTGTTTTTTTTTACCATTTTCCAAAAAAATCAAGCTTTTCCCGAAATTCCCAAAAGTTTTGGAAATTCCCATTGAAATAATTGGGACATTTTTCTAAATTCCACAACTCCCACATTTTTCATCTGATTCAAACTGTTCCAACTTCAAAATATTCAGCCTGTTTGGGAATTGTGTGTATTGTGTGTTCTACTTCAACAATTCTAAAAAAAAATCCAGGATTTCCCATAATTCCTTTTTTTTTTCATTTTCCCACATTTAAAATTAATTGGCCATTTTTCAAAATGTTCACCACTTCCACATTTTTCAACCGATTCATACCATCCCACCTTCAACACATTCCACCATCCTGGAAATTCAAATGAGCAATTTTCCAAGTTCCAAAAAATTCCAGGATTTTCCAGAATTCCTGGTTTACCAAAGCCCTATTTCGACCCTTTTTTCTGGCAACTACTCCTTCCACGTTTTTCAACCCACTTCAATTATCCCACCGTCAAAACATTCCTCTTAATTAGGACAAAAACAAAGTTGTTTTTTGAGCTGGAAAAATTCCCGAAATTCCAGGAATTGCCTAATACCATTTGTCAATTCAACATTTCTCGACCGATTTGAAAAATGTCAACACCAACCATTTCAACTCATTCAGACCGATCAAGTTTTTTTTTTATACCATTTTCCAAAAAAATCAAGCTTTTCCCGAAATTCCCAAAAGTTTTGGAAATTCCCATTGAAATAATTGGGACATTTTACTAAGTTACACAACTCCCACATTTTTCATCTGATTCAAACTGTTCCAACTTCAAAATATTCAGCCTGTTTGGGAATTGTGTGTATTGTGTGTTCTACTTCAACAATTCTAAAAAAAATCCAGGATTTCCCATAATTCCTTTCTTTTTTTTCATTTTCCCACATTTAAAATTAATTGGCCATTTTTCCAAATGTTCACCACTTCCACATTTTTCAACCGATTCATACCATCCCACCTTCAACACATTCCACCATCCTGGAAATTCAAATGAGCAATTTTCCAAGTTCCAAAAAATTCCAGGATTTTCCAGAATTCCTGGTTTACCAAAGCCCTATTTCGACCCTTTTTTCTGGCAACTACTCCTTCCACATTTTTCAACCCACTTCAATTGTCCCACCGTCAAAACATTCCTCTTAATTAGGACAAAAACAAAGTTGTTTTTTGAGCTGGAAAAATTCCCGAAATTCCAGGAATTGCCTAATACCATTTGTCAATTCAACATTTCTCGACCGATTTGAAAAATGTCAACACCAACCATTTCAACTCATTCAGACCGATCAAGTTTTTTTTTTTTTACCATTTTCCAAAAAAATCAAGCTTTTCCCGAAATTCCCCAAAGTTTTGGAAATTCCCATTGAAATAATTGGGACATTTTACTAAGTTACACAACTCCCACATTTTTCATCTGATTCAAACTGTTCCAACTTCAAAATATTCAGCCTGTTTGGGAATTGTGTGTATTGTGTGTTCTACTTCAACAATTCTAAAAAAAATCCAGGATTTCCCATAATTCCTTTCTTTTTTTTCATTTTCCCACATTTAAAATTAATTGGCCATTTTTCCAAATGTTCACCACTTCCACATTTTTCAACCGATTCATACCATCCCACCTTCAACACATTCCACCATCCTGGAAATTCAAATGAGAAATTTTCCAAGTTCCAAAAAATTCCAGGATTTTCCAGAATTCCTGGTTTTCCAAAGCCCTATTTCCACCCTTTTTTCTGGCAACTACTCCTTCTGCATTTTTCAACCCACCGTCAAAACATTCCTCTTAATTAGGACAAAAACAAAGTTGTTTTTTTAGCTGGAAAAATTCCCGAAATTCCAGGAATTGCCTAATACCATTTGTCAATTCAACATTTCTCGACCGATTTGAAAAATGTCAACACCAACCATTTCAACTCATTCAGACCGATCAAGTTTTTTTTTTCCATTTTCCAAAAAAATCAAGCTTTTCCCGAAATTCCCAAAAGTTTTGGAAATTCCCATTGAAATAATTGGGACATTTTTCTAAGTTCCACAACTCCAACATTTTACATCTGATTCAAACTGTTCCAACTTCAAAATATTCAGCCTGTTTGGGAATTGTGTGTTCTACTTCAACAATTCTAAAATGAAATCCAGGATTTCACATAATTCTTTTTTTTATTTTCATTTTCCCCCCATTTACAATTAATTGGCCATTGTTCAAACTTTCACCATTTCCACATTTTTCAACCGATTCATACCATTCCACCTTCGACACATTCCACCATTCTGGAAATTCAAACGACCAATTTTCCAAGTTCCAAAAAATTCCAGGATTTTCCAGAATTCCTGGTTTTCCAAAGCCCTATTTCCACCCTTTTTTATGGCAACTACTTCCACATTTTTCAACCCACTTCAACTGTCCCACCGTCAACATTCCTCTAATCAGGACAAAAAATAAAGTTGTTTTTCGAACTGGAAAAATTCCCGGTTTTCCCGAAATTCCGTAATACCATTTCTCAATTCAACATGGTAGTACTTAAACATTTCTCGACCGTTTTGAAAAATGTAAACACCAACCATTTCACTCATTCAGACCATTCAATTTTTTATTTTTTTTACCATTTTCAAAAAAAATCCTGCTTTTCCGGAAATTCCCAAATGTTTTGGAAATTCCCATTGAAATGAATGGGACATTTTTCAAAGTTCCACAAATCCCACATTTGTTATCCGATTCAAACTGTTCCAACCTCAAAATATTCAGCTTGTTTGGGAATTGTGTGTTCTACTTCAACAATTCTAAAAAAAATCCAGGATTTCCCATAATTCCTTTTTTTTTTTTTTTCATTTTCCCCCACTCAAAATGAATTGGCCATTTTTCAAACTTTCACCATTTCCACATTTTTCAACCTATTCATACCATTCCACCTTCAACACATTCCACCATCCTGGAAATTCAAACTACCATTTTTCCAAGTTAAAAAAAATTCCAGGATTTTCCAGAATTCCTGGTTTTCCAAAGCCTTATTTCCACCCTTTTTTCTGGCGACTACTTCGTCCACATTTTTCAACCCACTTCAACCGTTCCACCGTCAAAACATTCCCTTTAATCAGGACAAAAAAATAAGTTGTTTTGTGAACTGGAAAACTTCTCGGTTTTCCCAAAATTCCAGGAATTCCGTAATACTATTTCTCAATTCAACATGTTACTACTTCAACATTTCTTGACCGATTTGAAAAATGTCAACACCAACCATTTCAACTCATTCATTTTCAAAAATATTCCTGCTTTTCCCGAAATTCCCAAATGTTTTGGAAATTCCCATTGAAATGAATGGGACATTTTTCAAAGTTCCACAACTTCCACATTTTGTATCCGATTCAAACCATTCCAACTTCAAAATATTCAGCCTTTTTGGGAAGTGTGTGCTCTACTTCAACAATTCTAAAAATAATTCCAGGATTTCCCATAATTCCTTTTTCCCCCCCCCCATTTTTCCCATTCAAAATGAATTGTCCATTTTTCAAACTTCCACAATTCCCACATTCTTCAACCGATTCATACCATTCCACCTTCAACACATTCCACCATCCTGGAAATTCAAACTACCATTTTTCCAAGTTAAAAAAAATTCCAGGATTTTCCAGAATTCCTGGTTTTCCAAAGCCTTATTTCCACCCTTTTTTCTGGCGACTACTTCGTCCACATTTTTCCACCCACTTCAACCGTTCCACCGTCAAAACATTCCCTTTAATCAGGACAAAAAAATAAGTTGTTTTGTGAACTGGAAAACTTCTCGGTTTTCCCAAAATTCCAGGAATTCCGTAATACTATTTCTCAATTCAACATGTTACTACTTCAACATTTCTTGACCGATTTGAAAAATGTCAACACCAACCATTTCAACTCATTCATTTTCAAAAATATTCCTGCTTTTCCCGAAATTCCCAAATGTTTTGGAAATTCCCATTGAAATGAATGGGACATTTTTCAAAGTTCCACAACTTCCACATTTTGTATCCGATTCAAACCATTCCAACTTCAAAATATTCAGCCTTTTTGGGAAGTGTGTGCTCTACTTTAACAATTCTAAAAAAAATTCCAGGATTTCCCATAATTCCTTTTTTTTTTTTCCCCCCATTTTTCCCATTCAAAATGAATTGTCCATTTTTCAAACTTCCACAATTCCCACATTCTTCAACCGATTCATACCATTCCACCTTCAACACATTTAACTCATCCTAGACATTCAAAGAACCATTTGTCCACGTTAACTACATTTCCAGGAATTCCCGTTTTTTTCCCTAATCCTATTTCCAACCTCTACTCCTTTTCCTTTTTAATCCCATTTCAACTGTTCCGCCGTCAAAACATTTTTCTTAGTCAGGACAAAAAAACAAGTTGGTTTAGGAACTGGAAACATTCCCGCTTTTCCCGAAATTCCAGGAATACCATAATACTATTTGTCAATTAAAAAACTGTTAATACTTCCAACATTTCTTGATTTAAACAATTCCAACACCAACCAATAGAGCTCATTCAGGACAGTCATGCTCCTAATCATTTTTTTAAAAATCCCGCTTTTCCCAAAATTCTCAAATTTCCAGGAAGTTCCCATTGAAATAAATGTGACATTTTTCCTAGTTGCACAGTTCCCACATTTTTCAACCTATTCAAACCATTCCAACACCAACACATTCCACTCATCCTGGACATTCAAACTAACACTTTCCCAAGTTCCGAACCAAATTCCGGTTTTCCTGGAAATTCAAAATTCAAACCATTCCAACAGTCAAACTATTCTTACATTCATACTACATTCTGTCAGCATTTTAGTTCAACGTCAGCCTTCACACGCAATTCCTTCAGGAATTGGCTTTTAATATTGTGTTTTAATGGAAGACTCACCAGTCTCTTTTGTTGTCTCTGCCACTGCTCTTTCATCTCTTTCCGTAGTTTGTCCAGCTCGTTTTTCCGAGTCGTCAGAGGCTGGAACAAAAAGACAACCCACGCTGTGTAAGTATCCTTATTTCTGTTATTCATAGTAGTGAGGTGGCGAACGAGAGCTGGATTAGAGCCGGCTCTTTGAAGTGAATGTTTAAAATGTATTTTTTTAATGAATGACCGCAGGAAAAGGAGAACAATTTGGACAGATTTGAATGTTTTAGACTGCGGAAAGGTCAAGTAAAAATGTCCACAAACAACCTGCACTTTCACATGTAGACTAGTAGCAACATCCGTCCCCTCAGAAAGACTTTTTTCAAAACAGGGCAGATCCTAACAAAAAGGAGAAACTGGATCAGCCCCTCAAAGCTGAGGCCATTGTTTTTTTTGTGTTTTTTGAACGCTAATCTCGGTTAAAAGTCCTTTTTTTTGTGCATATTTTAAGTTATATTTTGTCGAGTCGTGTTTAGTTGATTGTGTTTTCTTTTTCTTTATTTTTTATTGACATCCAGCATCAGACATTCCTCTCCATCACATCATAGTTGCATACATCATACATCTATTGTCTGCCCCAAATGTCAAAATAATAGTTTTTGTTTATATCCCAACGATGTCACCTCTCCTCCCCAAAAAGAGAAAAATAGCAAAAAACAAACAAAAACTAAACAAAAAAATAATAAATAAATAAATACAATTAATAATCATAAAAATAAAATAGAATATGAACAGATAGTACATAAATAAATAGAAAAAAAACTAAACGTATAGGGAGTAGTGTTGTAACGATACCAATATTTTGGTACCGGTACTAAAATTATTTCGGTACTTTTCTAAATAAAGGGGACCACAAAAAAATGGCATTATTGGCTTTTTTTTAACAACAAATCTTAGGGTACATGAAACATATGTTTATTATTGCAATTTAGTCCTTAAATAAAAATAGTGAACATACGAGACAACTTGTCTTTTAGTAGTAAGTAAACAAGCAAAGACTCCTAATTAGTCTGCTGACGTATGCAGTAACATATTGTGTCATTTATACACCTATTAGAGATGCGCGGTTTGCGGACACAACCGCGGACTCCGCGGGTGCATGACGAAAAAAATTGATTTTAAATAGATTCGGGCGGGTGGCGGTTGAAGCAATTCAGAAAAAAAAAATACATACCGTATTTTTCGGACTATAAGTCGCAGTTTTTTTCATAGTTTGGCCATGGGTGCGACGTATACTCCGGAGCGACTTATGTGTGAAATTATTAACACATTATTGTAAAATATCAAATAATATTATTTATTTCATTCGCGTCAGCGACGAAGCAAATGGCAGCCATCGTCACACACACGCCAACCAATAAGAATTCGGCGGGGGCGGGTCATGGCAGAGATGCATTGTGGGTTTTGGAATGCTAACTGCTCAGTCTTCTTTCTGCCTTGCATCGTCTATATTAGATATATAACAACGGGTGGGTGGCGGGCGGTTGTGGTTTTGATAAAATGTTAGTTCGGGTGGATGGCGGGTGGATGACGACTTTTGTGATGCAGTTGCGGATGAAATAATTGCCTATCCGCGCATCTCTACTACCTATTATTGTGTCTACATTATGAAGGACAAGCTGTAAAAATGGATTATTAATCTACTTGTTCATTTACTGTTAATATCCGGTTATTTTCTCTTTAACATGTTCTAGCTACACTTCAGTTAAAATTGAATAATCACTTATTCTTCTCTTCTTTGATACTTTACATTAGTTTTGGATGATACCACAAATTTGGGTATCGATCCGATACCTAGTCGTTACAGGATCATACATTGGTCATATTCAAAGTCCTCATGTGTCCAGGGACGTATTTCCTAAGTTTATAACCATCATATAAATAAAAAAAATAGATTTTGTGATGATAAAATATTGATGTAATCATAGTAGTATTGACCAGGGGTGTCAAACTCATTTTAGATTGAGGGCCACATGGAGAAAAATCTACTCCAAAGTGGGCCGGACTGGTAAAATCACGACACAATAAATTAAAAATAAAGAAAACTTCAGATTGTTTTCTTTGTTTAATAATAGAACAAGCACATTCTGAAAATGTTCAAATCATAATGTTTTTTTTACACTTGCATGTTGCGGTTAATAGTATTCTATCTTTATTTGTCGTTATTTAAATTTTCTAAATAAATTATGTGATAATGTTCATCTGTCAACTCATTGGTGGCAATTTTCAATCTATCAAGACAAAAATCAAATTATAGGATGTTATTTATGTAGTTTGTTCATTTTCCTCGACTGGTGCATTAACATGTGTTTTTAAAATGTATCTTTTTTTTTTTTCCATATGTAGCATCTTCTACAAAGATACAAAGAATTGCTATTGCGACATCTAGTGGACACATTTAGAACAGCAGTTTCTTTCATTCAAAAATTTTGGCTCATTTTTATACTTAGCTAACTCATCCCTCGGGCCGGATAAAACCTGTTCGCGGGCCTGATCCGGCCCTCGGGCCTTACGTTTGACACCCCTGGACTAGACACACTCTTGTACTTGGTATCATTACAGGATGTCAGGGCAAAACCCAATTTTTTTTAAATATTAGCCTACTTTTGCTTTTGTTCAGTTAAATAAAATAGTGAGCATACTAGACAACTTGTCTTTTAGTAGTAAGTAAACAAACAAAGACTCCTAATTAGTCTGCTGACGTATGCAGTAACATATTGTGTCATTTATACACCTATTATTTTGTATACATTATGAAGGACAAGTGGTAGAAAATGTATCATTAATCTACTTGTTCATTTACTGTTAATATCTGCTTATTTTCTGTTTGAACACGCCGTAGTCTGCAAACTACTGCTAACGTCTTGGAATTGCAACAGCGTGCAAAGTCTACTAGATAATACTTGCAATACCTGAATTCCCATCCCTAGGCAGAAAGGCATTGTGGGATTACCTGCACGTATTTGTTGCTTTGGAGGACAGCTGCGGTGCTCCGTATCAGCTTGCTGTATTCAATGTCATTCTTGAAGGCGGCCGTGTAGATCTCGCAGAAAGGCATGAACTCCTTGATTTTAGGAAGACCAAAGATCGTCAAACCTACCAAGCTCGTACTGAAACAAGATGCAAACGTCTCAAAATGTAACCACCTGTTGACTTGCGAGGGTCTTGGCGGATTCGGCCATTTTGGAGTAGTACTTTGCCAACTCGACATCTGCAAACACCATGTTTATGATCATATGAAGATTAATTAGCCTTTGGCTTGATTTAGCGATTGTGTACAGTTTGCTAGAATAGAAGAGCAAAAAAAACGGCGTTCATTTCAAATCGTCAAAGCAATGTCCTTGATTGATAAATCAGTGTACAAACCATTAGCCACAGAGAGTGCCTTGAGTAAACAACTTGATAACGCAGTCATTGTACAACTGGAAATAGTCCCCTTGTGTCGCTGGTAGGATGACTTCATAGAACAGTAAAACCATTCATTAGCCCTGCGGCACAACGCACGTTCACACGCTGCGTTCTCAACGATTGATGCGAGTGCGGCTCAGGTAGCAGCGGAACAAATTCCCAGGGAACTGAAACCAATTTTTTCTCCGGCGAACAAGCTAAACTAAATCAGTTTGGTGCTTTTGTCGAGGGAAAAACACTATTTACAACAGGGGTCACCAACCTTTTTGAAAGCAAGAGCTACTTCTTGGGTAGTGATTAATGCGAAGGGCTACCAGTTTGATACACACTTAAATAAATTGCCAGAAATAGCCAATTTGCTCAATTTACCTTTAACTCTGTTATTATTGATAATTAATGATATTTACACTTAATTGAACGGTTTAAAAGAGGAGAAAACACAAAAAAAATGACAATTAAATTTTGAAACATAGTTTATCTTCAAATTCGACTCTTTAAAATTCAAAATTCAACCGAAAAAAAGAAGAGAAAAACTTAAAAAAAGAATTTATGGAACATCATTAGTAATTTTTCCTGATTAAGATTAATTTGAGAATTTTGATGACATGTTTTAAATAGGTTAAAATCCAATCTACACTTTGTTAGAGTATATAACAAATTGGACCAAGCTATATTTCCAACAAAGACAAATCATTATTTCTTCTATATTTTCCAGAACAAAAATTTAAAAAAAAATTCAAAAGACTTTGAAATAAGATTTAAATTTGATTCTACAGGTTTTCTAGATTTGCCAGAATATTTTTTTTGAGTTTTAATCATAATAAGTTTGAAGAAATATTTCACAAATATTCTTCGTCGAAAAAACAGAAGCTAAAATGAAGAATTAAATTAAAATGTATTTATTATTCTTTACAATAAAAAAAAAATGTACTTGAACATTGATTTAAATTGTCAGGAAAGAAGAGGAAGGAATTTAAAAGGTAAAAAGGTATATGTGTTTAAAAATCCTAAAATCATTTTTAAGGTTGTATTTTTTCTCTAAAATTGTCTTTCTGAAAGTTATAAGAAGCAAAGTAAAAAAATGAATGAATTTATTTAAACAAGTGAAGACCAAGTCTTTGAAATATTTTCTTGGATTTTCAAATTCTATTTGAGTTTTGTCTCTCTTAAAATTAAAAATGTCGGGCAAAGCGAGACCAGCTTGCTAGTAAATAAAGAAAAATTAAAGGGAAACTTCGGTTTTTTTCAACCTGGGCCCTGTTTTCATAATTTTTTCTGTATATGTGAGTGCTGGATAAAACATTTTTTGAGGTCGCGCCAGTATTGAGCAGGGCAGGCAGCCTCCAGCCCAGCTAACGCTCGTACACAGGGCAACTGGCTCTCGTCAAAATTCGGCCTATAAACATGCATTTTTTTCACACTGACAGGCTCAGATAGTTACAATGAGTGTCCGACAACATACTAGAAAGGAGAAATTAACGTATGTCTCTACCTTTAGCTGGAGATCGCTGTTTGTTGTGAGCTGTGTCCAAATCTCACCACGCTACAAATCTCGTTCCGAAATCTCGCGATAACTCGCGACAAAACACCGGTGGAAAAACAGTTACCTGACTGAGGTGAAGAGAGATGACTGAAGTGATTTTCTGTTGGATTACCGAAGACTGTTATTTTAGTTTTATAGAAAAGTTTGTTTGTTTGTCTGTCATGGCTGAATTTTTCCACCGGTGTTTTGTCGCGAGTTATCGCGAGATTTCGGAACGAGATTTGTAGCGTGGTGAGATTTGGACACAGCTCACAACAAACAGCGATCTCCAGCTAAAGGTAGAGACATACGTTAATTTCTCCTTTCTAGTATGTTGTCGGACACTCATTGTAACTATCTGAGCCTGTCAGTGTGAAAAAAATGCATGTTTATAGGCCGAATTTTGACGAGAGCCAGTTGCCCTGTGTACGAGCGTTAGCTGGGCTGGAGGCTGCCTGCCCTGCTCAATACTGGCGCGACCTCAAAAAATGTTTTATCCAGCACTCACATATACAGAAAAAATTATGAAAACAGGGCCCAGGTTGAAAAAAACCGAAGTTTCCCTTTAAAAAATCGAGGCAGCTCACTGGTAAGTGCTGCTATTTGAGCTATTTTTAGAACAGGCCGGCGGGCGACTCATCTGGTCCTTACGGGCTACCTGGTGCCCGCGGGCACCGCGTTGGTGACCCCTGATTTACAGAGTAAAGCACATTCTCCAAAAAGTAGAACAATTACAATTTGGATCATATTTATACACCTTAATACAGGGCTGGGCAATTATTTTGACTTGGGGGTGGGGGGGCAAATTTAGAGAAAAAAATCTTCCGATATATCGAACGCAAAACATGTTTTCCCTTTCCCCAAATTACCTTTTTTTCTGGAATTTCCAGTCATTTTCTCCCCAATGACAACAATGAATGGGCATTATAAAATCGACATGCTCGTCCAGTTGGAACTGTTCCAACATCCACACACTCCACTCACCTTGGACAACAGTGTTTCCCACACATTCATTTATTTGTGGCGGCCCGCCACGAAAGAATTAAGGCCGCCACAATTTTTTTTTTTTTTTTAAATTTTTAATTTTATTATTATTATTTTTATTTTTTATTTTTTTTTTGGGTCCTGTCCAGCTTCTCAGGCAAATCATATAATTGATGTAGATGCCCATATAGGCTGTTTGATGAAGCTTTGTGTCTATCTACCACCACTACTGTTTTCTGTTTATTTGTTACACCTCTGCCTCTGTTTCACTTTATGTTGCTGGTAAATAATATGGTTGTAGTAGTAGGCTAAACTTAAATTATTTAGTATGCACTAATTAAAGGGGCAGAGCTTTAAGAGACATGTTAGCTTTTATATTTTTATAAGATATATTTTTTGTAAGAACCACAATTAATAAATATATTTCAGTGAAAAACTTATTGTTCAAATCTGTATATAAATATGTACATAAAGTGTTGTAATTATATTGTAAAATGGATGGATGGATGGACGTTTAAAACAAAACTGTTATTATTAATTAGTAAGTATACATTTGTTGAGCCTTTTTAGAGAAAATCATATCATTGTAGTAAATTATGCAAATTACTCGATTATGTCATGGTGACCACGCCCATAGCCACGCCCCCACCGCCACAGGTATCTTGGCAGTTTATGGGAAACACTGGACAATCAAAGTTAAAAATAATTCCAGGAATTTCCCGTTTTCCTCTTTTCACCTCTTTCTGGAACATTTTCACAGTCCACATTTTTCATCCGTTTTTGACCATTACACCTTCAAAATAATCTAACTTTTTTTTTTTCGTACAATTTCCCACTTTTCCTGAAATCCTGAAATACCCATTTCCATTCAAACTGTTACTACTTCAACATGTTTTAAACGATTCCAAAAAGTCCAACACCAACTTATTCATATCATCGAAGACAATTGTGCTAGTATCAGTATTTTCCAAAATTTCCCACATTTGCAGGAAATTCCAATTCAAAAGAATGGACCTATTCATAAGTGATACAATGCCCAAAATGTTGCGCCATTTTTAAACCCAAATCCCACCTTTCAACCATCCACACACACTACTCTTCCGATATATCGAACGCAAAACATGTTTTCCCTTTCCCCAAATTACCCTTTTTTCTGGAATTTCCAGTCATTTTCTCCCCAATGACAACAATGAATGGGCATTATACAATCGACATGCTCGTCCAGTTGGAACTGTTCCACCATCCACACACTCCACTCACCTTGGACAATCAAAGTTAAAAATAATTCCAGGAATTTCCCGTTTTCCTATTTTCACCTCTTTCTGGAACATTTTCATAGTCCACATTTTTCAACCGTCTTTGACCATTCCACCTTCAAAACATTGTAACATTTTTTTTTTCCGTACAATTTCCCACTTTTCCTGAAATCCTGAAATACCCATTTCAATTCAAACTGTTACTACTTCGACATTTTTTAAACGATTCCAAAAAGTCCAACACCAACTTATTCATATCATCGAAGACAATTGTGCTAGTATCAGTATTTTCCAAAATTTCCCACATTTTCAGGAAATTCCAATTCAAAAGAATGGACCTATTCATAAGTGATACAATGCCCAAAATGTTGCGCCATTTTTAAACCCAAATCCGACCTTTCAACCATCCACACACACTACTCTTCCGATATATCGAACGCAAAACATGTTTTCCCTTTCCCCAAATTCCCTTTTTTCTGAAATTTCCAGTCATTTTCTCCCCAATGACAACAATGAATGGGCATTATACAATCGACATGCTCGTCCAGTTGGAACTGTTCCAACATCCACACACTCCACTCACCTTGGACAATCAAAGTTACAAATAATTCCAGGAATTTCCGGTTTTCCTATTTTCACCTCTTTCTGGAACATTTTCACAGTCCACATTTTTCAACCGTTTTTGACCATTCCACCTTCAAAACATTCCAACATTTTTTATTTTTGTACAATTTCCCACTTTTCTTGAAATCCTGAATTACCCATTTCCATTCAAACTGTTACTACTTCAACATGTTTTAAACGATTCCAAAAAGTCCCAACACCAACTTATTCATATCATCGAAGACAATTGTGCTAGTATCAGTATTTTCCAAAATTTCCCACATTTTCAGGAAATTCCAATTCAAAAGAATGGACCTATTCATAAGTGATACAATGCCCCAAATGTTGCGCCATTTTTAAACCCAAATCCGACCTTTCAACCATCCACACACACTACTCTTCCGATACATCGAATGCAAAACATGTTTTCCCTTTCCCAAAATTCCCTTTTTTTCTGGAATTTCCAGTCATTTTCTCCCCAATGACAACAATGAATGGGCATTATACAATCAACATGCTCGTCCAGTTGGAACTGTTCCAACATCCACACACTCCACTCACCTTGGACAATCAAAGTTAAAAAAAATTCCAGGAATTTCCGGTTTTCCTATTTTCACCTCTTTCTGGAACATTTTCACAGTCCACATTTTTCAACCGTTTTTGACCATTCCACCTTCAAAACATTCTAAAAAAAATGTTTTCGTACAATTTCCCACTTTTCCTGAAATCCTGAAATACCCATTTCCATTCAAACTGTTACTACTTCAACATGTTTTAAACGATTCCAAAAAGTTCAACACCAACTTATTCATATCATCGAAGACAATTGTGCTAGTCTCAGTATTTTCCAAAATTTCCCACATTTTCAGGAAATTCCAATTCAAAAGAATGGACCTATTCATAAGTGATACAATGCCCAAAATGTTGCACCATTTTTAAACCCAAATCCGACCTTTCAACCATCCACACACACTACTCTTCCGATACATCGAATGCAAAACATGTTTTCCCTTTCCCAAAATTCCCTTTTTTTCTGGAATTTCCAGTCATTTTCTCCCCAATGACAACAATGAATGGGCATTGTACAATCGACATGCTCGTCCATTTGGAACCGTTCCACCATCCACACACTCCACTCACCTTGGACAATCAAAGTTTAAAAAAATTCCAGGAATTTCCCGTTTTTCCTATTTTCCCCTCTTTCTGGAACATTTTCACAGTCCACATTTTTCAACCGTTTTTGACCATTCCACCTTCAAAACATTCCAACATTTTTTTTTTTTTGTACAATTTCCCACTTTTCCTGAAATCCTGAAATACCCATTTCCATTCAAACTGTCACTACTTCAACATGTTTTAAACGATTCCAAAAAGTCCAACACCAACTTATTCATATCATCGAAGACAATTGTGCTAGTATCAGTATTTTCCAAAATTTCCCACATTTTCAGGAAATTCAAATTCAAAAGAATGGACCTATTCATAAGTGATACAATGCCCAAAATGTTGCGCCATTTTTAAACCCAAATCCGACCTTTCAACCATCCACACACACTACTCTTCCGATATATCGAACGCAAAACATGTTTTCCCTTTCCCCAAATTACCCTTTTTTCTGGAATTTCCCGTCATTTTCTCCCCAATGACAACAATGAATGGGCATTATACAATCGACATGCTCGTCCAGTTGGAACTGTTCCAACATCCACACACTCCACTCACCTTGGACAATCAAAGTTAAAAAAAATTCCAGGAATTTCCCGTTTTCCTATTTTCACCTCTTTCTGGAACATTTTCATAGTCCACATTTTTCAACCGTTTTTGACCATTCCACCTTCAAAACATTCCAACATTTTTTTTTTTTTGTACAATTTCCCACTTTTCCTGAAATCCTGAAATACCCATTTCCATTCAAACTGTTACTACTTCAACATGTTTTAAACGATTCCAAAAAGTCCAACACCAACTTATTCATATCATCGAAGACAATTGTGCTAGTATCAGTATTTTCCAAAATTTCCAAAATTTTCAGGAAATTCCAATTCAAAAGAATGGACCTATTCATAAGTGATACAATGCCCAAAATGTTGCGCCATTTTTAAACCCAAATCCGACCTTTCAACCATCCACACACACTACTCTTCCGATATATCGAACGCAAAACATGTTTTCCCTTTCCCAAAATTCCCTTTTTTTCTGGAATTTCCAGTCATTTTCTCCCCAATGACAACAATGAATGGGCATTATACAATTGACATGCTCGTCCATTTGGAACCGTTCCACCATCCACACACTCCACTCACCTTGGACAATCAAAGTTAAAAAAAATTCCAGGAATTTCCCGTTTTCCTATTTTCACCTCTTTCTGGAACATTTTCACAGTCCACATTTTTCAACCGTTTTTGACCATTCCACCTTCAAAACATTGTAACATTTTTTTTTTCCGTACAATTTCCCACTTTTCCTGAAATCCTGAAATACCCATTTCCATTCAAACTGTTACTACTTCAACATGTTTTAAACGATCCCAAAAAGTCCAACACCAACTTATTCATATCATCGAAGACAATTGTGCTAGTATTAGTATTTTCCAAAATTTCCCAAATTTTCAGGAAATTCCAAATCAAAAGAATGGACATATTCATGGTTATACAATGCCCAAAATGTTGCGCCATTTTTAAACCCAAATCCGACCTTTCAACCATCGACGCAAAACATGTTTTCCCTTTCCCAAAATACATTTTTTTCTGGAATTTCCAGTAATTTTTTTCCCCCATTGACAATGAAAAGACATTATACATCCGATTTGAACCGTTTCAACATCCACACCCTCTGCTCACCCTGGACATTCAAGCCAGCATGTGTCCCGATTTTGAAAATTCCCTGATTACCTGGAATTATCCAGAATTCCCCCTTTTGCCCTACTGACAAAATACAAACCTCTCCATATCCCACATTTCTCACCCGATTCGAACCGTTCCAACATCCACACCCTCTGCTCACCCTGGACATTCAAGCCAGCTTGTGTCCCGATTTTGAAAATTCCCTGATTACCTGGAATTATCAAGAATTCCCCCTTTTGCCCTACTGACAAAATACAAACCTCTCCATATCCCACATTTCTCACCCGATTTGAACCGTTCCAACATCCACACCCTCCGCTCACCCTGGACATTCAAGCCAGCATGTGTCCCGATTTTGAAAATTCCCTGATTACCTGGATTCATCAAGAATCCCCAGCTATTGCCCTAGTGACAAAATACAAACATCTTTATATCCCACATTTCTCACCCGATTCGAACCGTTCCAACATCCACACCCTCCGCTCACCCTGGACACTCAAGCCAGCTTGTGTCCCGATTTAGAAAATTCCCTGATTACCTGGAATTATCAAGAATTCCCCCTTTTGCCCTACTGACAAAATACAAACCTCTCCATATTCCACATTTCTCACCCAATTTGAACGGTTCCAACATCCACACCCTCCGCTCACCCTGGACATTCAAGCCAGCTTGTGTCCAGATTTTGAAAATTCCCTGATTACCTGGAATCATCAATAATTCTCCCGTTGCCCTGCAGACTAAATACAAACCTCTCCATATCCCACATTTCTCACCCGGTTCGAACCGTTCCAACATCCACACCCTCTGCTCACCCTGGACACTCAAGCCAGCATGTGTCCCGATTTTGAAAATTTCCTGATTACCTGGAATTATCAGGAATTCCCCCCTATTGCCCTAGTGACAAAATACAAACCTCTCCATATCCCACATTTCTCACCCGATTCGAACCGTTCCAACATCCACACCCTCCGCTCACCCTGGACATTCAAGCCAGCATGTGTCCCGATTTAGAAAATTCCCTGATTACCTGGAATTATTAAGAATTCCCCCCTATTGCCCTACTGACAAAATACAAACCTCTCCGTATACCACATTTCTCACCCGATTCGAACCGTTCCAACATCCACACCCTCCGCTCACCCTGGACATTCAAGCCAGCATGTGTCCCGATTTTGAAAATTCCCTGATTACCTGGATTTATCAAGAATCCCCAGCTATTGCCCTAGTGACAAAATGCAAACATCTTTATATCCCACATTTCTCACCCGATTCGAACCGTTACAACATCCACACCCTCCGCTCACCCTGGACACTCAAGCCAGCATGTGTCCCGATTTTGAAAATTCCCTGATTACCTGGATTCATCAAGAATCCCCAGCTATTGCCCTAGTGACAAAATACAAACATCTTTATATCCCACATTTCTTACCAGATTCGAACCGTTCCAACATCCACACCCTCCGCTCACCCTGGACATTTAAGCCAGCAAGTGTCCCGATTTTGAAAATTCCCTGATTACCTGGAATTATCAGGAATTCCCCCCTATTGCCCTAGTGACAAAATACAAAACGGTCCATATACCACATTTCTCACCCGGTTCGAACCGTTCCAACATCCACACCCTCTGCTCACCCTGGACATTTAAGTCAGCATGTGTCCCGATTTTGAAAATTCCCTGATTACCTGGGTTCATCAAGAATCCCCAGCTATTGCCCTAGTGACAAAATACAAACATCTTTATATCCCACATTTCTCACCCGATTCGAACCGTTCCAACATCCACACCCTCCGCTCACCCTGGACATTCAAGCCAGCATGTGTCCCGATTTAGAAAATTCCCTGATTACCTGGAATTATCAGGAATTCCCCCCTATTGCCCTAGTGAGAAAATACAAAACGATCCATATACCACATTTCTCACCCGGTTCGAACCGTTCCAACATCCACACCCTCTGCTCACCCTGGACATTTAAGCCAGCATGTGTCCCGATTTTGAAAATTCCCTGATTACCTGGAATTATCAAGAATCCCTCCTATTGACCTAGTGACAAAATACAAACCTCTCCATATCCCACATTTCTCACCCAATTTGAACCGTTCCAACATCCACACCCTCCGCTCACCCTGGACATTCAAGCCAGCATGTGTCCCGATTTTGAAAATTCCCTGATTACCTGGATTCATCAAGAATCCCCAGCTATTGCCCTAGTGACAAAATACAAACATCTTTATATCCCACATTTCTCACCCGATTCGAACCGTTCCAACATCCACACCCTCCGCTCACCCTGGACATTCAAGCCAGCTTGTGTCCCGATTTTGAAAATTCCCTGATTACCTGGATTCATCAAGAATCCCCAGCTATTGCCCTAGTGACAAAATACAAACATCTTTATATCCCACATTTCTCACCCGATTCGAACCGTTCCAACATCCACACCCTCCGCTCACCCTGGACATTCAAGCCAGCTTGTGTCCCGATTTTGAAAATTCCCTGATTACCTGGAATTATCAAGAATCCCTCCTATTGACCTAGTGACAAAATACAAACCTCTCCATATCCCACATTTCTCACCCGATTCGAACCGTTCCAACATCCACACCCTCCGCTCACCCTGGACATTCAAGCCAGCATGTGTCCCGATTTTGAAAATTCCCTGATTACCTGGAATCATCAATAATTCCCCCGTTGCCCTGCTGACTAAATACAAACCTCTCCATATCCCACATTTCTCACCCGATTCAAACCGTTCCAACATCCACACCCTCCGCTCACCCTGGATATTCAAGCCAGCATGTGTCCCGATTTTGAAAATTCCCTGATTACCTGGAATTATTAGGAATTCCCACCTATTGCCCTAGTGACAAAATACAAACCTCTCCATATACCACATTTTTTACCCGATTCGAACCGTTTCAACCCTGGACATTCAAGCATTATCGGCGGCTTGCGCACATAGGGCTAACCCGAATTGCATATTCTTTATTTATATATACACTCTTACACTCATCTGAATTTTGCCTTTATGGTTTTTTGCTTTATTTGCAAAGAAATTAAAAGGAAAACTAAAAAATATAATAGGATATTCTCTGGCCCATACCTTCAAATGCGCAAGGTTTTGTGGAATCTATTCTACTATCCAGGACATCAACTGACGATTAAAACCAGAACTACTCTACAACCTCATTGACGGACATTGTAAAACGCTTTTTAGAACTTGAACCTTGAGCTCTGAGCTAATGTTACATTTTAAGACCCGTTATTTACATAACACGCACATGAAAACAAAAATAAAGATTGATCATAAAGATAGAGACGGTGACATGAAATGTTTATGAGGTTAAGATGCGTACAATATCAGTAGATCTTCCTCGACTCACCCATGTTAAAACGCTTCTCTACCCACGTCAGCATTTCTTTGGTGTACTTGGACCAGGCCTTGGCGTAGCGTAGCGCTAACTCCACCCCGTTGTCCTGCTGCAGTAGCGTCCTGTCCACCTCTTCCACCCTAGTTGGCGATCCTGTGACAGTCACAGGAACGCCGTGAGAGAGGTTGTAGGAGATGGACTGATGCATGGCTAACAAACGTTCCTCGGGTTTGGTATTATCTGTGACTGCGAGCCACTGACCTTCAGTGAGAGACACGCAGGCTAATACCATTCCAAGGTAATTACAGCTAACCGGGTGTTGCATGGATTAATAGGTGGATAGATTAATACGAGAATTTGTAGCCACACAACACACACAAGAGAAGGCCCGATCTCTAGGATTTTTGTTCTCTTGACTCACATTTGTTGCGAAAATACACAAAGTGACAGTGCACGCTCTCACCTGGCGGGTCATCTTTCTCAGGGGTTAGGGATCCTCTGGATTCCAGAGGGGGGTTGTCAAAAGACTGAAACCAGATAAAAATAAAAAAAACACAAGGAAACAACAATTAAGACCAAGGACGTCTTTGAATCAGATTATACACAGTGTTAATTAATCACAATAACATGTGATTTGTCTTATATATACTGTATATACATAATGTTTCCTATAAACTGCCAAGATACCTGTGGCGGTGGGGGCGTGGTCACCATGACATCATCGAGTAATTTGCATAATTTACTACAATGATATGATTTTCTCTAAAAAGGCTCAAAAAATGTATACTTACTAATTAATAATAACAGTTTTGTTTTAAACGTCCATCCATCCATCCATTTTACAATATAATTACAACACTTTATGTACATATTTATATACAGATTTGACCAATAAGTTATTCACTGAAATATATTTATTAATTGTGGTTCTTACAAAAAATATATCTTCTAAAATATAAAAGCTAAAATGTCTCTTAAAGCTCTGCCCCTTTAATTAGTGCATACTAAATAATTTAACTTTAGCCTACTACTACAACCATATTATTTACCAGCAACATAAAGTGAAACAGAGGCAGAGGTGTCCTGCCACAGTCAGTAACAAATAAACAGAAAACAGTAGTGGTCAAATACAAATAAGGCAACAAGAGAAGTATCCTACACTTCTCTTTTGTAAAGTAAATCTGAACAGCCTATATGGGCATCTACATCAACTATATGATTTCCCTGAGAAGCTGGACAGGACAAAAAATTAAAATAATTTTTTTTGATTTTTATTTTATTTGTGGCGGACGTAATTCTTTCGTGGCGGGCCGCCACAATATATATATATATATATATATATATATATATATATATATATATATATATATATATATATATATATATATATATATATATATATATATATATATATATATATATATATATATATATATATATATATATATATATAGTACAGGCCAAGAGTTTGGACACACCTTCTCATTCAATGTGTTTTCTTTATTTTCATGACTATTTACATTGTAGATTGTCACATCAAAACTATGAATGAACACACGTGGAGTTATGTACTTCACAAAAAAAGGTGAAATAACTGAAAACATGTTTTGTATTCTCGTTTCTTCAAAATAGCCACCCTTTTGCTCTGATTACTGCTTTGCACACTCTTGGCATTCTCTCCATGAGCTTCAAGCATTGATTGATTGATTGATTGAAACTTTCATTAGTAGATTGCACAGTACAGTACATATTCCGTACGGTTGACCACTAAATGGTAACACCCGAATACGTTTTTCAACTTGCTTAAGTCGGGGTCCACGTTAATCAATTCATGTGAAAACCACTTCAGGTGACTACCTTTTGAAGCTCATGGAGAGAATGCCAAGAGTGTGCGAAAAAGTAATCAGAGCAAAGGGTGGCTATTTTTTGAAGAAACTAGAATATAAAACATGTTTTCAGTTATTTCAGCTTTTTTTTTGTTAAGTACATAACTCCACGTGTTCATTCATAGTTTTGATGTGACAATCTACAATGTAAATAGTCATGAAAATAAGGAACCTAATATATATATATATTAGGGCTGCAACTAACGATTAATTTGATAATCGATTAATCTGTCGATTATTACTTCGATTAATCGATTAATGATCGGATAAAAGAGACAAACTACATTTCTATCCTATCCAGTATTTTATTGAAAAAAAACAGCATACTGGCACCATACTTATTTTGATTATTGTTTCTCAGCTGTTTGTACATGTTGCAGTTTATAAATAAAGGTTTATTTACGGTAAAAAAAAAATAAAAATAAACTCTTTTTTTTTTTTTAAAAGCCTCTGCGCATGCGCATAGCATAGATCCAACGAATCGATGATTAAATTAATCAGCAACTATTTTTATAATCGATTTTAATCGATTTAATCGATTAGTTGTTGCAGCCCTAATTATATATATATATATATATATATATATATATATATATATATATATATATATATATATATATATATATATATATATATATATATATATATATATATATATATATATATATATATATATATATATATATATACGATATAATTTTGCAGGATATTAATTCTTCATTAAACAAATCATTCAACTAAATTAGTGCTGTCTTATTGTTAGATTTTGAATCAGATTAATCACACTTGTGAATTTGGATTAATTATGATTAAAAAAAAAAAAGCCCATGTGTGGACACAAATGCAATTTTATTGTAAGAATGTGATGCACGAACATTTTATAAATCTTTTACTCTAATGCAGTGGTTCTTAACCTTGTTGGAGGTACTGAACCCCACCAGTTTCATATGCGCATTCACCCAACCCTTCTTTAGTGAAAAATAAAATGTTATTTTTGAAATTCAAGACAAAGTTATATGTTTTTGGTAACACTTTAGTATGGGGAACTTTTTCTAAGTAACAAAGACTTAATTTAGAGTTATTTGGACACTCGGGGAACATATCCTAAGTAACAAAGACTTCATTTAGAGTTATTTGGACACTAGGGGAACATATTCTAAGTAACAAAGACTTCATTTAGAGTTATTTGGACACTAGGGGAACATATTCTAAGTAACAAAGACTTCATTTAGAGTTATTTGGACATTAGGGGAACATATTCTAAGTAACAAAGACTTCATTTAGAGTTTTTTGGACACTAGAGGAACATATGCTAAGTAACAAAGACTTCATTTAGAGTTATTTGGACACTAGGGGAACATATCCTAAGTAACAAAGACTAAATTTAGAGTTATTTGGACACTAGGGGAACATATTCTAAGTAACAAAGACTTCATTTAGAGTTTTTTGGACACTAGGGGAACATATTCTAAGTAACAAAGACTTTATTTGGAGTTTTTTGGACACTGAAGAACATATTCTAAGTAACAAAGACTTCATTTAGAGTTATTTGGACACTAGGGGAACATATTCTAAGTAACAAAGACTTCATTTAGAGTTATTTGGACATTAGGGGAACATATTCTAAGTAACAAAGACTTCATTTAGAGTTTTTTGGACACTAGGGGAACATATTCTAAGTAACAAAGACTTCATTTAGAGTTTTTTGGACACTAGGGGAACATATCCTAAGTAACAAAGACTTCATTTAGAGTTATTTGGACACTAGGGGAACATATTCTAAGTAACAAAGACTTCATTTAGAGTTTTTTGGACACTCGGGGAACATATCCTAAGTAACAAAGACTAAATTTAGAGTTATTTGGACACTAGGGGAACATATTCTAAGTAACAAAGACTTCATTTAGAGTTTTTTGGACACTAGGGGAACATATTCTAAGTAACAAAGACTTTATTTGGAGTTTTTTGGACACTGAAGAACATATTCTAAGTAACAAAGACTTCATTTAGAGTTATTTGGACACTAGGGGAACATATTCTAAGTAACAAAGACTTCATTTAGAGTTATTTGGACACTAGGGGAACATATTCTAAGTAACAAAGACTTCATTTAGAGTTATTTGGACACTAGGGGAACATATTCTAAGTAACACAGACTTCATTTAGAGTTATTTGGACACTAGGGGAACATATTCTAAGTAACAAAGACTTCATTTAGAGTTTTTTGGACACTCGGGGAACATATCCTAAGTAACAAAGACTAAATTTAGAGTTATTTGGACACTAGGGGAACATATTCTAAGTAACAAAGACTTCATTTAGAGTTTTTTGGACACTAGGGGAACATATTCTAAGTAACAAAGACTTTATTTGGAGTTTTTTGGACACTGAAGAACATATTCTAAGTAACAAAGACTTCATTTAGAGTTATTTGGACACTAGGGGAACATATTCTAAGTAACAAAGACTTCATTTAGAGTTATTTGGACACTAGGGGAACATATTCTAAGTAACAAAGACTTCATTTAGAGTTATTTGGACACTAGGGGAACATATTCTAAGTAACACAGACTTCATTTAGAGTTATTTGGACACTAGGGGAACATATTCTAAGTAACAAAGACTTCATTTAGAGTTTTTTGGACACTAGGGGAACATATTCTAAGTAACAAATACTTCATTTAGAGTTATTTGGACACTAGGGGAACATATTCTAAGTAACAAAGACTTCATTTAGAGTTTTTTGGACACTAGGGGAACATATTCTAAGTAACAAAGACTAAATTTAGAGTTATTTGGACACTAGGGGAACATATTCTAAGTAACAGACTTAATTTAGAGTTATTTGGTTAGGGTTAGGGTTAGAGGGTTAGGGCCAGGGTTAGAGGGTTAGGGTTCTAATGAGGCCATGCCGAATAAGGCATTAATAAGTACTTAATAATGACTAGTTAAGAGCCAATATGTTACTAATTTGCATGTTAATAAGCAACTAATTAATGGTGAATATGTTCCCCATACTAAAGTGTTACCATTTTTTTTTAATGGTGCACAAAATGAACCGTGCATGAACATCACCTTGTTCAAAGAACTAAACCAACACAGTGCATAAACTCACAACAAATGACACACCTGCAAATCAGTCAGCTGTTGCCGTATCCGTAATACGCCGATAGGGAGAAGTTTGTATTTACACGATGAGTCGGGTGTGTCTTGACCTCCGCCGAACCCCTGAGCCCGACTCACCGAACCCCTAGGGTTCCATCGAACCCAGGTTAAGAACCACTGCTCAAAACCGGGTAACAGTTTTATGTAAAGTTTCACTGGGGTTTAAACTTTAAAAAAAATCATTCAATTGTATTGTAATATATAATATTCAACAAAATTAAATACATTAATACATATTGATACTATAGTCCTTTATATGTACACCTAAATGGTGGATCATGCATTTGTGGAGCTGAATATTTGGGTTTCCGGTACCCCATCCACCTGTTAGAATGGGCCCTGTTACAGTAGTCAGCAGGTTGCCGCTCTAAAAAATTGGCATGACATGTTTAATTGATCTGGAAAGGGCCAAATATGTTGCTATTGACTCTTACACTGAACGTTTCTGTTCCCATTTTTTATGAGTTGAAGTCAAAGATTTAAAACTCTTACGATACAGACAAAAGACCTATTCTTCTTAAATATTGTCCACAAATCTGTGTTAGTGAGCATTTCTTCTTTGCCAAGATAATCCATCCCATTTCATGGGTGTGGCATGTCAAGATGCTGAGTAAACAGCATTATTATTGCACAGGTGTGCCTTAGGCCATACTTTTGCTTTGTTGGGGGGTCTGGGAGGGTCAGAAAAGCAGTCAGTATCTGGTGTGACAACACATCTCCTTGGCATAGAGTGAATTAGGTGGAATGTTGGTCCACTCTTCAATGGCTGTGCCAAGTTGTTCTGGATTTTGGCAGGTACGGTACGCCGATCCACTGCATCCCAAACAAGCTCAATGGGTGACGCGTCCGGTGAGTATGTTGTCCGTGCGAGAACCGGGATGGCTTCCGCTTCCAGGAATTGTGTACAGATCCTTGCAACATGGGGCCGTGCATTGTCGTGCTCCAACACGAGGGGATGGTCTCGGGTGAATGGCACAACAAAGGGCTTCAGGATCTCGTCACAGTGTCTCTGTGCATTCAAAATGCCGTCAATAAAATGCACTTGTGTTCGTTGCCCATACCATAACCCCACCCCCACCATGGGCCACTCCAATCACAACGTTGTTGCGGTTGTGAGGCCGGTTGGATGTACCGCCAAATTCTCTAAAACGCCTTTGGGGACGGCTTATGGTAGACAAATAAACATTCAGTTCACGGACATTCCTAAAATCAGCATGCCAACTGCATCGTGCTGTGTGATAAAACCGCGCATTTCAGAGTGGCCTTCTATTGTGGGCAGCCTAAGGCACACCTGTACGCCTGCCCATACCATAACCCCACCCCCACTACGGGCCACTCCATTCAGAACGTTGACATCAGCAAACCGCACTCCCACACGACGCCACACTGCCTTGAACAGTGAAAACCGGGATTCACCCGTGAAGAGAACACCTCTCCACTCCAACGTGCCGGACGCCCATTCAAGTCGGTTAAGACAAAAAACTGCAGTCAGGTCGAGACCCCGATGAGGACGTCGAGCCTGCAGATGAGCTTCCCTGAGACGGTTTTTACAGTTTGTGCAGATCTTCTTTAGTTATGCAAACCAATTGTTGCAGCAGCTGTCCGGGTGGCTGGTCTCAGACGATCACGGAGGTGCACCTGCTGAATGTGGAGGTCCTGGGCTGGTGCGGTTACACGTGGTTTGCGGTTGTGAGGCCGGTTGGATGTACTGCCAAATTCTCTAAAACGCCTTTGGGGACGGCTTATAGTAGACAAATAAACATTCAATTCACGGACAGTCCTAAAATCAGCATGCCAACTGCACACTCTGTGGCATCGTGCTGTGTGATAAAACCGCACATTTCAGAGTGGCCTTCTATTGTGGGCAGCCTAAGGCACACCTGTACGCCTGCCCATACCATAAGCCCACCCCCACTACGGGCCACTCCATTCACAACGTTGACATCAGCAAACCGCACTCCCACACGACGCCACACTGCCTTGAACAGTGAAAACCCGGGATTCATCCGTGAAGAGAACACCTCTCCACTCCAACGTGCCGGACGCCCATTCAAGTCGGTTACGACAAAAAAACTGCAGTCAGGTCTAGACCCCGATGAGGATGACGAGCATGCAGATGAGCTTCCCTGAGACGGTTTCTCACAGTTTGTGCAGATCTTCTTTAGTTATGCAAACCAATTGTTGCAGCAGCTGTCCGGGTGGCTGGTCTCAGACGATCACGGAGGTGCACCTGCTGAATGTGGAGGTCCTGGGCTGGTGTGGTTACACGTGGTCTGGGGTTGTGAGGCCGGTTGGATGTACTGCCTTTGAAGAAGGCTCATGGTAGAGAAATGAACACTCAATTCACAGACATTCCTACAGTCGCACGCTCCGTGGCACTGTGCTGCGTGATAAAACCTTCTATTGTGGGCAGCCTAAGGCACACCCGTGCAATAATCATGCCGTTTAGTCCGCATCTTGACATGCCACACCTGTGAGGTGGGACGGATTATCTCGGCAAAGAATAAATGCTCACTAACACAGATTTACACGGATTTGTGAATATTGTTTGAGAGGAATAGGTATTCTGTGTACCGTAATCTCCGGACTATAAGCCGCACCAGCTAAATTTAGGGGAAAATACAGATTGCTCCATATATAAGCCGCACCCGACTATAAGCCGCAGGGTTTTGATGTGTAATTACCGTAGTATATAGGGGTTCCTGCTACCACGGAGGGGATTGTCGGGACAGAGATGACTGTTTGGGAACGCAAAGCGTCCCATTTATTAACAATAAATCTTTCAATCATTCAATCAAACTTTCACATCTTTGACACGGCGAACAGCGTTTGTGCAGAGTACAAATAATACAACGGTGCAAAGTAATACAAAGTGCTCGCCTGTACGTTATCAAAATAACCAGCCTACCGGTATATGAAAAGTCAGTCTTTAATCATTGCGTCATCGTCTTCCTCCTGCGTACCAAAACCACCGAAATCCTCTTCGTCGGTGTCGGAGAAGAACAGGCCGTAAATAAGCCGCACTGTTGTATAAGCCGCACCCTTGTATAAGCCGCAGGGACCAGAACGAGGGGGAAAAGTAGCGGCTTATAGTCCGGAAATTACGGTATATAGTAACGTTTTAGATCACAAAAAATGGGAGCAAAAACCAAAGTGTTTTGGTTCAGTGTACTTGAGCTTCTGGTACCTCTGCTGGGTTACTACTCAGACCTTTTTGATTGACACTTTAGAGCCAGTAAGGCACAGCCTAACACTGACCTTGTATCAGTAAATAAACACATGTGGACACTCCACTTTCAATTCAGTTCGTACGGATTTGATACAACTTACCGTGCTCTTCTCAGTTAGGGGGAGCCCCAATCCGTTCTCTACATCTCCCATAAAGAAGTCAGACACTCTGAAAAACAATTGCTGTGATTAGAGGACTCATTTTGAAGGAGCAAAGCCCGCTAATAAAGTGTGTTTGACGGGGATGCTTACACATTGCTGATGGCGTATGCCAACTGGTCGATTGCAGAGTGGATCTCGCTGAAAAGGCTTTGCTTGTTGTTCTCGTTCACCTCCTTAAAATTCACTTCTGTTGAATGGGAGATTGGTTTTTAAGACGTTCACCAGAAGCAAACCTCGATTCAGTACACTGGGGACTTCCTGCACAGGTCCAGTCGTCCCGCACAACTAAGGACTATCTTAAAGGTACATCATTGTGAACTCACATCACAAGCAACGTTAACGCTAAAAGCACAAGCAAAGACTTTATACAAATGGTCTGTAATCTGGAAAATCCAGTAGTTTCCTGCAGCGAGTCAAAACACAGTGATGACTGAAGACAGAATAGGGGAAAACAGCGGCGTACATATGGCCGTAATCAGCCTACACAATAAACTTCCTGTTCTTACCGTGCGGAGAGAAAATAAACTCCACGCTCAGAAAACGCCACCGATAAATCAGTGACGTCACCGACCGTTCTGACGCCTGCCTGAGGAAACTCCGTCTTTCCGTCCATTGAAAGGTCAGAAATTTCTAGAGTTCACGTCTACAAATGGATCTTTAAAGGCCTACTGAAAGCCACTACTACCGACCACACAGTCTGATAGTTTATGTATCAATAAAATCTTAACATTGCAACACATGCCAATACGGCCGGGTTAACTTATAAAGTGCAATTTTAAATTTCCCGCCACACTTACGGTTCAAAACGTCTATGTATGATGACGTTTGCGCGTGACGTCAACGGTTGAAACGGAAGTATTGGGACACATTGTATCCAATACAAAAAAGCTCTGTTTTCATCGCAAAATTCCACAGTATTCTGGACATCTGTGTTGGTGAATCTTTTGCAATTTGTTTAATGAACAATGAAGACTGCAAAGAAGAAAGCTGTAGGTGGGATCGGTGTATTAGCGGCTGGCTGCAGCAATACAACCAGGAGGACTTTGACTTGGATAGCAGACGCGCTATCCGACGCTAGCCGCCGACCGCATCGATGATCTGGTGAAGTCCTTCGTCGCGCCGTCGATCGCTGGAACGCAGGTGAGCACGGGTGTTGATGAGCAGATGAGGGCTGGCGTAGGTGGATAGCTAATGTTTTTAGCATAGCTCTGTGAGGTCCCGTAGCTAAGTTAGCTTCAATGGCGTCGTTAGCAACAGCATTGTTAAGCTTCGCCAGGCTGGAAAGCATTAACCGTGTACCGTAATTTCCGGACTATAAGCCGCTACTTTTTCCCCTCGTTCTGGTCCCTGCGGCTTATACAAGGGTGCGGCTTATATACGGCCTGTTCTTCTCCGTCACCGACGAAGACGATTTCGGTGGTTTTAGTACGCAGGAGGAAGACGATGACGCAATGATTAAAGACTGACTTTTCATATACCGGTAGGCTGGTTATTTTGATAACGTACAGGCGAGCACTTTGTATTACTTTGCACCGTTGTATTATTTGCACTCTGCATGAATGCTGTTCGCCATGTCAAAGATGTGAAAGTTTGATTGAACGATTGAAAGATTTATTGTTGATAAATGGGACGCTTTGCATTCCCAAACAGTCATCTCTGTCCCGACAATCCCCTCCGTGGTAGCAGGAACCCCTATATACTACGGTAATTACACATCAAAACCCTGCGGCTTATAGTCGGGTGCGGCTTATATATGGAGCAATCTGTATTTTCCCCTAAATTTAGCTGGTGCGGCTTATAGTCAGGTGCGGCTTATAGTCCGGAAATTACAGTAGTTACATGTCCATGGTTTAATAGTATTGTTGATCTTCTGTCTATCCTTCCAGTCAGGGGTTTATTTATTTTGTTTCTATCTGCAGTTAAGCCCGATGCTATCACGTTAGCTCCGTAGCTAAAGTGCTTCGCCGATGTATTGTCGTGGAGATAAAAGTCACTGTGAATGTCCATTTTGCGTTCTCGACTCTCATTTTCAAGAGGATATAGTATCCGAGGTGGTTTAAAATACAAATCCGTGATCCACAATAGAAAAAGGAGAAAGTGTGGAATCCAATGCGCTCTTGTACCTAAGTTACGGTCAGAGCGAAAAAAGAAAGTCCTGCACTGCACTCTAGTCCTTCACTCTCACGTTCCTCATCCACAAATCTTTCATCCTCGCTCAAATTAATGGGGTAATCGTCGCTTTCTCGGTCCGAATCGCTCTCGCTGCTGGTGTAAACAATGGGGAAATGTGAGGAGCCTTTCAACCTGTGACGTCACGCTACTTCCGGTACAGGCAAGGCTTTTTTTTTATCAGCGACCAAAAGTTGCAAACTTTATCGTCGATGTTCTCTACTAAATCCTTTCAGCAAAAATATGGCAATATCACGAAATGATCAAGTATGACACATAGAATGGATCTGCTATCCCCGTTTAAATAAGAACATTTCATTTCAGTAGGCCTTTAAAGCTTCATCCGGTGATTTCATTTTATAAATAAAGAACAAAAATCCTCTAAAAAGGCATTTTTTTTGGGTGGATTTGTTGGGCTTTGGAAGGGGGAGAAAATAGCCCAGTTATGCAACACATAAAGAAACTGGCTCTAAGGACCTTCCTGGATGTTTTGTATGGTCATACCGTTTTGACACATAACGGTAACAGCTGCTTCCTACTAAACACATTTGCACAAAAGCAGTTTTGTATTTGTATAAGAGTGAAGTGAAGTGTATTATATTTATATATGACTCAAAGCGCTTTACATAGTGAAACACAATATCTAAGTTACATTTAAACCACTGGAAGCAGGTGGGTAAAGTGTTTTGCCCAAGGACACAACAGCAGTGACTAGGATGGCGGAAGCGGGGATCGAACCTGGAACCCTCAAGTTAATGGCATGGCCACTATATGCCGTCCAAAGTTCCAATCAATCAATCAAGAGTGCCAAGCAGGGAGGTAATGGGTCTCATTTTTATAGTCTTTGGTATGACTCGGCCGGGGTTTGAACTCACAACCTACCCATCTCAGGGCGGACACTCTAACCACTGAAACAAGAGTGAACAACGGTGCGCCAAACAGCCATAAAATCCCACCTGTATCTCCACAACGACGGTCCTACACAATAGAAAATCGGACCTTCATGAATCATCGCGATCCTGGAAACAGATGGTTTAAGCCATTCCTCCAAAGCTGGTTTCTGGTAAATCCAGTGGAAAAACTCCTGTTTGAATGAGCAAGTGAGGGTTCTGGCGTGACTATGGCGTCCTGTGAGCCTCAAACAGACCAGTCATCACCATTGAAAGCAGGCAACTCACTTCTGCTCTTACATCTCCTATGCTTCTGTCCAAACCCCCCCCCAACCCCCCAACAGGACATCCTGAGCCTTGCTGGAATACAATGCCTGCGCTCGCACGGGCCCCAACCAGCGGTCCAAATGTGGAAGTTACATCATCCAAGAAAAATGGTATTGTTTCGCTGGAAAAGAACAACACTCTGGCAAAACTTGCGTAGAGTCAGGCATCTGAGAACCATTCGCGACATGAATCGAAACACACTGTTCCAAATAGCAAAAGGTGGTGACAATCGCAAGTAGAGTGAAGACATACCGTATATTCTGGACCAGGGGTCACCAACGCGGTGCCCGCGGGCACCAGGTAGCCCGTAAGGACCAGATGAGTAGCCCGCCGGCCTGTTCTAAAAATAGCTCAAATAGCAGCACTTACCAGTGAGCTGCCTCGATTTTTTAATTTTTCTTTATTTACTAGCAAGCTGGTCTCGCTTTGCCCGACATTTTTAATTTTAAGAGAGACAAAACTCAAATAGAATTTGAAAATCCAAGAAAATATTTTAAAGACTTGGTCTTCACTTGTTTAAATAAATTCATTCATTTTTTTACTTTGCTTCTTACAACTTTCAGAAAGACCATTTTGGAGAAAAAAATACAACCTTAAAAATGATTTTAGGATTTTTAAACACATATACCTTTTTACCTTTTAAATTCCTTCCTCTTCTTTCCTGACAATTTAAGTCAATGTTCAAGTACATTTTTTTTTTTATTGTAAAGAATAATAAATACATTTTAATTTAATTCTTCATTTTAGCTTCTGTTTTTTCGACGAAGAATATTTGTGAAATATTTCTTCAAACTTATTATGATTAAAACTAAAAAAAAATATTCTGGCAAATCTAGAAAATCTGTAGAATCAAATTTAAATCTTATTTCAAAGTCTTTTGAATTTAAAAAAAAAATGTTGTTCTGGAAAATATAGAAGAAATAATGATTTGTCTTTGTTGGAAATATAGCTTGGTCCAATTTGTTATATACTCTAACAAAGTGTAGATTGAATTTTAACCTATTTAAAACATGTCATCAAAATTCTAAAATTAATCTTGATCAGGAAAAATTACTAATGATGTTCCATAAATTCTTTTTTTAAGTTTTTCTCTTCTTTTTTTCGGTTGAATTTTGAATTTTAAAGAGTCGAAATTGAAGATAAACTATGTTTCAAAATTTAATTGTCATTTTTTGTGTGTTTTCTCCTCTTTTTAAACCGTTCAATTAAGTGTAAATATCATTAATTATCAATAATAACATAGAGTTAAAGGTAAATTGAGCAAATTGGCTATTTCTGGCAATTTATTTAAGTGTGTATCAAACTGGTAGCCCTTCGCATTAATCACTACCCAAGAAGTAGCTCTTGGTTTCAAAAAGGTTGGTGACCCCTGTTCTGGACCATAGGGCGCACCGGATTATAACGCGCACTGCCGATGAGCGGGTCTATTCAGGTCTTTTTTCATATAAAAGGCGCACCAGATTGTAAGGCACATTAAAGGGGTCATATTATGATTTTTTTTACTAAATGTAAAAGACTTCCTTGTGGTCTACATAACATGTAATGGTGGTTCTTTGGTCAAAATATTGCATAGATTATGTTTTACACATCATCTTCAAGTCACTTTCTGACAGTCTCTTCAGGATGCGCCGTTTTGTGGGCGGTCTTATTTACGTGGCTCACCTTCGACAGCGTCTTCTCCCCCGTCATCTTTGTTGTAGCGTGCAAGGACGGGAGTGGAAGAAGTGTCAAAAGATGGCGCTAACTGTTTTAATGACATTCAGACTTTACTTCAATCGATAACGGAGCAGCATCTCCACATCCGTGGCTCACTAGTGCAACAACAAGGCCGGAAATGTGTCCCGTGAAAAAAAACGTCTGACCGGAACTCTCTAATAACTAAAGTTCCTTGGGTGAATAAT
This sequence comes from Entelurus aequoreus, assembly GCF_033978785.1. Classification (NCBI taxonomy): domain Eukaryota; kingdom Metazoa; phylum Chordata; class Actinopteri; order Syngnathiformes; family Syngnathidae; genus Entelurus; species Entelurus aequoreus. Next base: position 52,363,933 of record NC_084745.1, read on the forward strand.
GTAAACTCACTACACCGGTATGTTTTAGCGCTTTCATGGCGAGTTTACTGACAGATATAAATAAGAACTTTACACTACTTTATATTAGAAATGGCAACAGTGGAGGATGAATGTCCCATAACAAGGTAGAGAAAAAGAAGAAGTTTATGACTGCGGCAATGAAAAGGATTTCAAGTGCGCCTTATAGTCCGAAAAATATGGTAATATACAGTAGCCAAATTGAAAATTGGTCATATAATGTTATTCCCAGTTCTGACTCCAAAGTGGCGAAGATGTGGCATGCCCTTGTTCATTGTTATTAATAATATCAGTTAAAAACCACAGACTGTGAATTGGTGAAGTGAATTATATTTATATAGCGCTATTCTCTAGAGACTCAAGCTTTACATGGTGAAGTCTATTATCTACATCCTTAAGCTACATTTAAACTGGGAGCAGGTGGGTAAAGTGTCTTGACCAAGGGCACAACGACAGTAACTAAGATGGAGGGAGCGGGGATCGAACCTGGAACCCTCAAGTTGCTGGCACGGCAACTCTACCAACCGAGCCACGTCGCCCCATCTGTCTGTATAGTACTATTCCAACAGAATAAAAAAACCTAATAAAGGGTTACAAATTAACTTGTATTTGATACCTAAGCAAAACATGGCTTAGTACTTTGAAGAGAAAGACTTGTTGGACTGCAGGTTGACGCCGCCTGTTCAATAAATGACGCTAGCAAGCAACACCAAAAATGTTGATGTTTCATCGAGAATATAGAACATTATACACGGTGCTCGAAAATCTGTCAAAATGTTTTAGTAGGACTTTGGCAAGCTACGAAGCTGCACCGCTTACATAGTCAGACGTACAGTGCTTCAACATAGGGGTTTTATTATGGTGTGTGTATTACACATATTATACATATTATCTGGGGTTTTATTTCGCAATATTATGCAAAACTAACTTTTCCTACCTAGTGGTACCCGATGTGTATTGAAGACTAGCAAAAAATCCAGAGAATTTGCCCGCGTCTGACATTGTAGTCCCCGCCGTAGTCAATAAGCGCCTTCTTTTTATCTATCCTCTTCATCCTCCACCGTTGCCATTTCTAATATGAAGTAGTGTAAAGTTCTTACTTATATCTGTCAGTAGACTCGCTATGGAAGCGCTAAAAACTACCGGTACGACGAAGATGGGGAGAGGGAAGATCCTATGGAAGTGCAGCCACGTAAATAAATAAAAACATCCCGCAGCGACGGTCAGAAAGCGGCTTAAAGATGATCTGTAAAACTTCTCCTATGCAACATTTTGACCAAAGAACCACCATCACATGTTATGTAGACCACAAGGAAGTATTTTAAATGTAGAAAAAAAATCATAATATGACCACTTTAATGCGCCTTTTGTATGACAAAAAAAACCTGCTCATTGGCAGTGTGCCTTATAATACAGTACTCTTCAAATATAAAAAAAGATTTGAGGCTGTTTTTGGCAATTTGACATTTTCAACTCCTTCCACAGAGTGTCTGTTGCATGAAGGTTTTGTTTTTGGTCATGGTCACGCTAAAATCATGACCCTTATTCAGTGTTCTGGCAGCAAAAATGTGTAAGACTAGAATAGAGTCATGACCAGTGTTGGGTTAGTTACTGAAAACCAGTAACTAGTTACAGTTACTTTATTTCAAAAGTAACTCACGTTACTAACTCAGTTACTTACACCAAAAAGTAATGCGTTACAGTGAAAAGTAACTATTTAGTTACTTATTATTTTCTTCTTTTTTTTTTTAAGGCTCCCATTAATGCCCTTTTAGCCTTCATTTCAGTACACTGGAGAATAATACAATGTGTTGATCAACTTGACATGCATTTGCATCACCGAACTCTGCTAAAGAATGTGCTCTACATACAACACACAAAGACAAAGATATGTTTCAAAGGGCCAATTTATTTCAGGCCAGAACAAATTGACAAAACTATTTTAAATAGCTGCAACATAACATACATAAGTAACAAACCGCATAATAACAACATAGCTGTAAACCTGGCTTCACCTAAGGAAGGCACACACGACATACACAAAGCCTAACCAGGCATTTTTTTCTCTCAAGGAATTGTGAAATAAAACCATGTCTTCAGGATATCAACACTGTACTGAAGCCCGGAACACTACGCATTTCCCCAGTTTTAGTTTAGGGATAAGGAAAGATTGGCCTGGCCCACTAGGATGCCTCTTTATGTTTGTGAACTTTATAGTCTATACATTTAGAGTGATGTGATTATCAAACACTCTAGAAGTCTAGAATGAAAGAGTATATAAGAGAATTGACGGAGTGTGTGTACCTTCAGTGATGAATTATGAGCAGAGGCAGAGTCTGGAGTGTCTTCTTTAGCTTGCTTTCCATGTTTATGTGCTCACTGTCCAGGTACGTGGAAAATGTTGTCCGTGCCATTTGCTGTTTGACGCCCGGTATCATGCTAATTAGCTGCCTGAAAGCGGGTGACTCCATTGTAGAAATAGCCTGCATGTCTTCTAGCACACACGCTGCAATGGCTCTATCAACGTTGTCCTGGCTAGCAGTGCGTCCGTTAAAATCCTTAGGTGGAGGTGAAGTGGCATCGGAGTCTGTGTCTCTCTTTACTAACTTTGTCGAAGCATGTTGCTTTTGTAGCTGTTTCAGCAGATTTGAATTGCTGTTTTGGGCAGTAGATAGGATCTTTGATCCAAGACACAACTTACATTTAACTAAAATGTTCTTTTCTTTCAATCAATCAGAAAAGTAGTGAGAATATCTCCATATTAAGAAACTCGACTTCAGCTCCGCCCTTATGTCTTGTTAGTAAACACACACACACACACACAGCGCGCCTCTTCTCCCCCTTGTGACACAGGAAGATTCAGAAGGAAGACACCGCAGCGCTCCAATAAAACACACTCAGACCTTCTGTTTCTAGCCGATACTACATAAAAAAATAACGTAAAATAACGCAGTAACGCATCATGTAGTAACGGTAACTGAGTTACTGAATATAAAAAATAACGCGTTAGACTACTAGTTACCGCCAAAACTAACGGCAACGTTACAAAGTAACACGTTAGTCCCAACCCTAGTCATGATAAGGTAACACCAATAACGGGATGCAGTAGATCAATGCAGTAAAGTCTTCCTGATCTACCTCCATGTCTGACAGTAAGGATTGTGTTCCTAACAAGTCCAGTAGAGCTACATTTGGGTCAGATCTACCCACACGGTCTGAGTCACTCAGGGGTTCATTCCAGACGGGCTTATACATGTCTGGAACCTTGTGGGTGCTGCAGGATTTCAGTCTATTGGAGCAAAGTGCTGTACCAGTTGTTTCCTAGTGCTGACCGCGGCCTAAACCTCCCTGAGATTATTAACCACCTCCTTCCTCAGAATTCCTCAGAGCAGATGTTTAGACCTTCTCAGTGCTATCCTTCAGAGTTCTTGCATGGAGCTCTAGAGCAGGGATGGCCAAGCAGCTTCAATCCGGCCCGCGAGATAAGTTTGCCAAGTGTAAAATTGAGCTGCATTTTTTAAATAAAAAAAAAGTGCTGTTTCTAAATGTGTCCACTGGATGTCGCAATAGCAATTCTGTCAGGCAAGCAAATAGTTCATACTGTGACTTGAAGTTGAATGACTTTGTAGATACACTGAGATGAAGTCTAAGTTCATTGTTAAAGTGCCAATGATAGTCACACACACACTAGGTGTGGTGAAATTATTCTCTGCATTTGACCGATCACCCTTGTTCACCCCCTGGGAGGTGAGGGGAGGAGTGAGCAGCAGCAGTGGCCGCGCCCGGAAATCATTTTTGGTGATTTAACCCTCAATTCCAACCCTTGATGCTGAGTGCCAAGCAGGGAGGTAATGGCTCCCATGTTTTATAGTCTTTGGTATGACTCGGCCGGGGTTTGAACTCACGACCTAACCATCTCAGGGCGGACACTCTAACCACTAGTCTTCATGGTGTTTTTGAAACCGCGCCAATTTTTTTCCTCTGAATTTTCAACAAACTCGACGTGTTTTGTCAAAAAGGATTGTTTGTGATATGTACATTTTCAGTCTATTTTGGGCCGAAGTAAAACAAATAAAAAAATAAAAAAATACAACTATGACAACTTCACATTTCGTCATAGTTGTATTTTTTTTTTTTTAATTTCAAATATTTATTCATTTGATAGGGAAATCATAACACAGGTACTGAGAAACAGACCCCTCCCCCCAAATAAAAAATATAAAATTAATAATGATAATAAAACCTTTTTTTTTTTTTAAAAATACATAAATAAATAAATAAATAAATAAAAAATCCCCCCGTCCTACATTTGAATGAATGAAATATGTTTGTTTTTGGTCATATAATCAACCATCAACCATTTTGTGTGATCAGTTTAAGAGTCCAGATTAGACATATTTAACAATCATACACATTTATACACAAAAAAAAAAAAAAAAAAAAAGAATGACCGAAAAAGGATTAGCTTATATTTGCCTATCCTATACATTCACTGAAAATAAGATTACCTGGAACATCAACATTGCAAAAAATCAATGGGATGAAAGTAATTGTTACTATATTTGATAATTTTCCATTATTTCACCTTTCAAGGCTTTCTTATAAACCTTAACAAAGAACTACACGTCTTCAACTCATCACCGAGCTTGTTCCACCATTTAACTCCTGTATTTTATATTCCTTCTTACTTTACCTATTTCAAAAATCAACATCCCCCGTAAATGATAGTTTTCTCCTCTTAATTTAAAATAACCTAAGAATACAAGCTGGAAGGCTGCTGTTCTTTAATCCAAACATCATTTCTAGAGATGTCCGATAATATCGGACATATGCCGATATTATCGGCCGATAAATGCTTCAAAATGTCATATCGGAAATGATCGGTATCGGTTTCAAAAAGTACAATTTATGACTTTTTAAAACGCCGCTGTGTACACGGACGTAGGGAGAAGTACAGAGCGCCAATAAACCTTAAAGGCACTGCCTTTGCGTGCCGGCCCAGTCACATAATATCTACGGCTTTTCACACACACAAGTGAATGCAAGGCAAAATTGGTCAACAGCCATACAGGTCACACTGAGGGTGGCCGTGTAAACAACTTTAACACTGTTACAAATATGCGCCACACTGTGAACCCACACCAAACAAACACATTTCGGGAGAACATCCGCACCGTAACACAACATAAACACAACAGAACAAATACCCAGAACCCCTTGCAGCACTAACTCTTCCGTGACTAATCATAATCATGTATTTTGAAGTTATCACGCCATGATTTTACACGTGCGAATAGGTTTTCCTCTACGTGGCCCCTGAGCTGAAATGAGTTTGACACCCCTGCCCTAGAGTATTTTTATTTTATTTTCCATTTATCAGAGGGGATCAAATCAATTCTTAACATTTATTGAGTTATTTGCTTGAATTAATTGATTGATTGATTGATTGAGACTTTTATTAGTAGGTTGCACAGTGAAGTACATATTCCGTACAATTGACCACTAAATGGTAACACCCCAATACAGTTTTTCAACTTGTTTAAGTCGGGGTCCACTTAAATTGATTCATGATACAGATATATACTATCAGATATATACTATCATCATAATACAGTCATCACACAAGATAGTCACATTGAATTATTTACATTATTTACAATTTGGGGTGAATAAAGCCATCATTAAAGTTATGGAATGGTCATGTTTTTGTAAGGCCTGCAAAACCTGAAGGGACTCACATAATTATTATCAGTCAGTGTTTTTCAACCTTTTTTGAGCCAAGGCACATTTTTTGCGTTGAAAAAATGTAGAGGCACACCACCAGCAGAAATCATTCAACTCAGTTGACAGTAAAAAGTCGTCGTCGCAATTGTTGGGTATGACTTTAAAGCATAACCAAGCATGCATCAATATAGGTCTTGTCTCAAAGTAGGTGTACTGTCACTACCTGTCACATCACGACCTGACTTATTTGGACTTTTTGCTGTTTTCCTGTGTGTAGTGTTTTACTTCTTGTCTTGCGCTCTTATTTTGGTGGCTTTTTCTCTTTTTTTGGTATTTCCCTGTAGCAGTTTCATGTCTTCCTTTGAGCGATATTTCCCCGCATCTACTTTGTTTTAGCAATCAAAAATATATTTTAGTTGTTTTTATCCTTCTTTGTGGGGACATTGTTGATTGACATTACATGTTCGGATGTACATTGTCTTTGCTCCACAGTAAGTCTTTGCTGTCGTCCAGCATTCTGTTTTTGTTGACTTTGTAGCCAGTTCAGTTTTAGTTTCGTTCTGCATAGCCTTCCCTAAGCGTCAATGCCTTTTCTTAGCGGCACTCACCTTTTGTTTATTTTTGGTTTAAGCATTAGACACCTTTTTACCTGCACGCTGCCTCCCGCTGTTTCCGACATCTACAAAGCAATTAGCTACCTGCTGCCACCTACTGATATGGAAGAGTATTACACGGTTACTCTGTCGAGCTCTAGACAGCACCGACACTCAACAACAACACATCATTTGCAGACTATAATTACTGCTTTGCAAAAAATATTTTTAACCCAAATAGGTGAAATTAGATCATCTCCCACGGCACACCAGACTGTATCTCACGGCACAGTGGTTGAAAAACACTGCTTTAAGATATCCATAAGCTGAATTCAAACTAAATGAAAATGAGCAATTTTGCCTCCGTGCAGAGCGTTCTGTTCAAACTGAAGGCCAAAAATAATAATTTACATCTTAAGTGCCGCTTCGACAACTGGAGTTCCCCTTAGAATGCCCAAATCATTTGACAAAGACATCAAGAATGTTATCCTCATTACTGTCAAACAAAGAGAAATGCAGAAGAACAGGTTTTAAAACACCAAGTCAGCTGCACTTGCATACACACACACACACACACACACACACATACACACTCACACACACACACGTTTTCTTATGTTACAGCCTTAAAGGCCTACTGAAAGCCACTACTAGCGACTACGCAGTCTGATAGTTTATATATCAATGATGAAATCTTAACATTGCAACACATGCCAATACGGCCGGGTTAACTTATAAAGTGACATTTTAAATTTCCCGCTAAACTTCCGGTTGAAAACGTCTATGTATGATGACGTATGCGCGTGACGTCAATGGTTGAAACGGAAGTATTCGGACGCCATTGAATCCCAATACAAAAAGCTCTGTTTTCATCGCAAAATTCCACAGTATTCTGGACATCTGTGTTGGTGAATCTGTTGCAATTTGTTTAATGAACAATGAAGACTGCAAAGAAGAAAGCTGTAGGTGGGATCGGTGTATTAGCGGCTGGCTGCAGCAACACAACCAGGAGGACTTTGACTTGGATAGCAGACGCGCTATCCGACGCTAGCCGCCGACCGCACGGATGATCGGGTGAAGTCCTTCGTCCTTCCGTTGATCGCTGGAACGCAGGTGAGCACGGGTGTTGATGACTGGCTGGCGTAGGTGGATAGCTAATGTTTTTAGCATAGCTCTGTGAGGTCCCGTTGCTAAGTTAGCTTCAATGGCGTCGTTAGCAACAGCATTGTTAAGCTTCGCCAGGCTGGAAAGCATTAACCGTGTATTTACATGTCCACGGTTTAATAGTATTGTTGATCTTCTGTCTATCCTTCCAGTCAGGGGTTTATTTCTTCTGTTTCTATCTGCAGTTAAGCCCGATGCTATCACGTTAGCTCCGTAGCTAAAGTGCTTCGCCGATGTATTGTCGTGGAGATAAAAGTCACTGTGAATGTCCATTTCGCGTTCCCGACTCTCATTTTCAAGAGGATATAGTATCCGAGGTGGTTTAAAATACAAATCCGTGATCCACAATAGAAAAAGGAGAGAGTGTGGAATCCAATGAGCCAGCTTGTACCTAAGTTACGGTCAGAGCGAAAAAAGATGCGTCCTGCACTGCACTCTAGTCCTTCACTCTTACGTTCCTCATCCACGAATCTTTCATCCTCGCTCAAATTAATGGGGTTATCGTTGCTTTCTCGGTCCGAATCTCTCTCGCTGCTGGTGTAAACAACGGGGAAATGTGAGGAGCCTTTCAACTTGTGACGTCACGCTACTTCCGGTACAGGCAAGGCTTTTTTTATCAGCGACCAAAAGTTGCGAACTTTATCGTCGATGTTCTCTACTAAATCCTTTCATCAAAAATATGGCAATATCGCGAAATGATCAAGTATGACACATAGAATGGATCTGCTATCCCCGTTTAAATTAAAAAAAATCATTTCAGTAGGCCTTTAATCCAGAATTGAATGAATCCATTTTTGTCCTTAAAATTCTACAGTCAATATATCCCATAACGTAGGGCTGTCCCCCATACCAATATTTTGGTGATACTTTTCTAAATAATTACATTTATTTTCACAGAAAATCCTAGGGTGCATTAAACATATGTTTAGTCCTTAAATAAAAAAATTGGATTAGAGCCTGCTCTTTGAAGTGAACGATCGAAAGCAAATATTTTTGATGAATGACCGCAGGAAAAGGAGAACAATTTGGACAGATTTGAACGTTTTAGACTGCGGAAAGGTCAAGTAAAAATGTCCACAAACAACGTGCACTTTCACATGTAGACTAGTAGCAACATCCGTCCCCTCAGAAAGACTTTTTCCAAAACAAGGCAGATCCTAACAAAAAGGAGAAACTGGATCAGCCCCTTTAAAGCTGAGGCCATTGTTTTTTTTTGTGTGTTTTTTTGCATATTTTAAGTTATATTTTGCCGAGTCATGTTTAGTTGATTGTGTTTTCTTTTTTCTTTCTTTTTTATTGACATCCAGCATCAGACATTCCTCTCCATCACATCATAGTAGCATACAATTTACATCTATTGTCTGCCCCAAATGTCAAAATAATAGTTTTTGTTTATATCCCAACGATGCCACGTCTCCCCCCCAATAAGAGGAAAAACAGCAAAAAAAAACAAAAACCAAACAAAATAATAATAAATAAATACAATTAATAATCATAAAAATAAAAGAGAATAAATAGAAAAAAAACTAAACATATAGGGAGTAGTGTTGTAACTAGGGATGTCCGATAATGGCTTTTTTGCCGATATCCGATATTGTCCAACTCTTAATTACCGATACCAACCGATACCGCTATATATACAGTCGTGGAATTAAAACATTATTGTGCCTAATTTGGACAACCAGATATGGTGAAGATAAGGTCCTTTTTTTTTAAATTATAAAATAAGATAAATAAATTTAAAACATTTTCTTGAATAAAAAAGAAAGTAAAACAATATAAAAACAGTTACATAGAAACTAGTAATTAATGAAAATGAGTAAAATGAACTGTTAAAGGTTAGTACTTTTAGTGGAGCAGCATGTGTGCTTACGGACTGTATCCCTTGCAGACTGTATTGATATATATTGATATATAATGTAGGAACCAGAATATTAATAACAGAAAGAAACAACCCTTTTGTGTGAATGAGTGTGAATGGGGGAGGGAGGTTTTTTGGGTTGGTGCACAAATTGTAAGTGTATCTTGTGTTTTTTATGTTGATTTAATTTAAAAAAAAAACAAGAGAGGTCAGCATAGTGCTCCAGAGCTCCAAACTTCATGTGACCTTCCAATTAGCCCACGTACAGTACGCAGGGAGCTTCATGGAATGGTTTTCCATGGCCGAGCAGCTGGATCTAAGCCATACATCAATCAATCAATCAATGTTTATTTATATAGCCCTAAATCACAAGTGTCTCAAAGGCACACAACGACACAACGACATCCTCGGTACAGAGCCCACATACGGGTAAGGAAAAACTCACCCCAGTGGGACATCACCAATGCAAAGTGTGGGATGCAGTGGTGTAAAGCACGTCGCCACTGGACTCTAGAGCAGTGGAGACGCCTTCTCGGGACTGACGAATCACGCTTTTCCATCTGGCAATCTGATGGACCAGTCTGGGTTTGGAGGTTGCCAGGAGAACGCTACATTTCGGACTGCATTGCAAATTTGGTGGAGGAGGAATTATGGTGCGGGGTTGTTTGTCAGGAGTTGGGCTTGGCCCCTTAGTTCCAGTGAAAGGAGCTTTGAATGCTCCAGGGTACCAAAACATTTTGGACAATTCCATGGGATGGCACTTCAAGTTCATATGTGAGTAAAGGCAAGTGGCCAAATATTTTTGGCAATATAGCAGTGTTTCCCACACATTCATTTATTTGTGGCGGCCCGCCACAAAATAATTACGTCTGCCACAAATTTTTAAAAAATTTAATTTTTTTTTTTTTTTTTTGTCCTGTCCAGCTTCTCAGGCAAATCATATAGTTGATGTAGATGCCCATATAGGCTGTTCAGATTTACTTTACAAAAGAGAAGTGGAGGATACTTCTCTTGTTGCCTTATTTGTATTTGACCACTACTGTTTTCTGTTTATTTGTTACTGACTGTGGCAGGACACCTCTGCCTCTGTTTCACTTTATGTTGCTGGTAAATAATATGGTTGTAGTAGTAGGCTAAAGTTAAATTATTTAGTATGCACTCATTAAAGGGGCAGAGATTTAAGAGACATTTTAGCTTTTATATTTTATAAGATATATTTTTTGTAAGAACCACAATTCATAAATATATTTCAGTGAATAACTTATTGTTCAAATCTGTATATAAATATGTACATAAAGTGTTGTAATTATATTGTAAAATGGATGGATGGACGTTTAAAACAAAACTGTTATTATTAATTAGTAAGTATACATTTTTTGAGCCTTTTTAGAGAAAATCATATCTTTGTAGTAAATTATGCAAATTACTCGATGATGTCATGGTGACCACGCCCATAGCCACGCCCCCACCGCCACAGGTATCTTGGCAGTTTATGGGAAACACTGTATAGTGTAGATGTGCCAAACTTGTGGCATCGTTTTCAAAAAGACTTGACGCTGTAATTGCATGAGTAAACCGTCACGGAAAAATGAGAAGATGAGACAAAGCGAGATAAGAAAACAGGGGAGAAGAGTGTTGGAAATGCTTGATTGGACAACAGGGAATATTTGGAGAGGCGAACATCATGACTCACTCTTGACTAAAGCGGCGACGGCTCCAGCTGTACTGTGAATTGTCACCCAGTTGAGGCTCTCGTGTTTGCCAATGATGCCTTTCAGGACCTCCAGCATCTCGTCGAGACGTTTGTCCACCACTTGTTGGAGGCCGTCTGGATGCTCTGTGAAGTCACAAGGTCCATCGTCAAGAACAAAAAACACATTTCCACGTACAATTAGAGGATTTATAGCATGAAGGGACATTCAAATCCCCCCTCCGTCTCCCGTTTCCGCGGCGGAGGCTCTGCCGAACCCCTGAGGCCGACTCACCGAACCCCTGAGGCCGACTCACCGAACCCCTAGGGTTCGATCGAACCCAGGTTAAGAACCACTGATCTAAAACCTACGATACAAGTGCAAAGCTCGAGAGTTCATTTTAGTCAAGTTGCATAAGGTAAACATGGTAGGCTATGGGCTACTAAGAGTTAACAGCTCCACAACGGTTGAGCACACAATAGCACACAAGCTAGACATGCGTAAAAAGTGTCCTTAAGTGAGCAATACTGCAGTCTAAATTTACATTTGTAAATACAAATGTCAAATAAATATGTGACCCGTGCTGGCAAAATGAGTCGGAATGCGCACAGGCTAAAAAAAAACTCCACTGTGTAAGATGGGAAGCAACATGAAGGTGTTCTGTTTCTTTCATGTATTGTAATCAACAGAAAGATATTGTCTTGACCCGAGAACTACAAAGCGGAGAGAAAGCAGGATCTGCCCAAGTTCCAAACACCTCTTCTTTGAACACTTTTAACGACCTTTTCTGTGAACTGTTTTACGACCTTTTCTTTGAACTGTTCTGTAACCAAAGGCGATGGCTGTTTACGACCCCCGCCCCTTTAGAAACAGCTGTTGCCATGTAGTCAGGGAAAGTCCAAATAAAAGAGGTGGCGTAAAATCGTTTGCCAGAGCGTGCTGGAGACTGTACAAGAGTACAGCCTAGACCATACTTGCCAACCCTCCCGTTTTTACCGGGAGACTCCCGGTATTCAGCGCCTCTCCCGATAACCTCCCGGCAGAAATGTTCTCCCGACAAACTCCCGGTATTCAGCCGGAGCTGGAGGCCACGCCCCCTCCAGCTCAATGCGGACCTGAGTGGGGACAGCCTGTTCTCACGTCCGTTTTCCCACAATATAAACAGCGTGCCTGCCCAATGACGTCATAACTGTAGAATGATCGAGGGCGAATTCTTGGTTTCTTATGTGGGTTTATTGTTAGGCAGTTTCATTAACGTCCTCCCAGCGCGGTAACAACACACAACAACAGCAGTCACGTTTAGTCTACCGTAAAGCAGTTCGTCTGCCGTAAACAGCAATGTTGTGACACTCTTAAACAGGACAATACTGCCATCTACTGGATAGCCTCCAGAACACTGAAATTCAAGTATTTCTTTTATTTATATGTATAATAAAATAAATATATATATATATATATATATATATATATATATATATATATATATATATATATATATATAGCTAGAATTCACTGAAAGTCAAATATTTCAAATATATATATATATATATATATATATAGCTAGAATTCACTGAAAGTCAAATATTTCAAATATATATATATATATATATATATATATATATATATATATATATATATATATATATATATACCTGTATATACCGTAATTTCCGGACTATAAGGCGCACCTGACTATAAGCCGCACCAGCTAAATTTAGGGGAAAATACAGATTGCTCCATATATAAGCCGCACCCGACTATAAGCCGCAGGCGTTTTGATGTGTAATTACCGTAGTATATAGGGGTTCCTGCTACCACGGAGGGGATTGTCGGGACAGAGATGACTGTTTGGGAACGCAAAGCGTCCCATTTATTAACAATAAATCTTTCAATCATTCAATCAAACTTTCACATCACATCCAGATCGATTGCCTTTAACTTAAAAGCAGCATTATATGCACTTCTCTGTTTGTTTTCCATATTGAGGGTGTTTGCATGAACACTTCCTTCGCTCTCCTACTCTTTGTTTTGCTCTCGTTACCTGGCGCCAGATGTCTTCCTCGGTCTCGCGCATCCTCGGTGGTGCGCGCCCCTGGTTACCGTAAGCCGTAGAAAAGCCGCGCCGTTGTATAAGCCGCAGGGACCAGAACGAGGGGAAAAAGTAGCGGCTTATAGTCCGGGAAATTACGGTATATATATATATATATATATGTATATATATATATATATATATACATATATATATATATATATATATATATATATATATATACATATATATATATATATATATATATATATATATATATATATATATATATATATATGTATATATATATATATATATATATACATATATATACATATATACATATATATATATACATATATATACATATATATATATATATATATATATATATATATATATATATATATATATATATATATATATATATATATATATATATATATATATATATATATATATATATATATATATATATATATATATATGTATGAAATACTTGAGTTGGTGAATTCTAGCTTATTCCAGCCACATCGACCCCTTCTGAGCGCCTATTTTCAGCTGCTGGGAATATTGTAAACAAGAAAAGAACCAAAGCATGTAGACATGCTAACCTTTCTTCATTACAACTGTTAGACACTCACTGGAATGAGTAGAATTGGTTATTGTGTACTGTGTTGGACTGGATGTTTATTTTGCACATTTTAAAAGCAATACTTAATGTTTACAGTGCTCCAGAATATTTAGATTGGCACTTTTTTGTATTGGATGTTTATCTTTATTTTTGCACATTTTAGCAAATAAGCAATACTTTCACTTTTGTTGAAATGTTTACACTGTTGTTACAGAATATTTCGTTTTGCACTTTTTTGTATTGGATGTTTATCTTTATTTTTGCACATTTTAAAGCAAAATAAGCAATACTTTTACTTTTGAAATGCTTATACTATTGCAGAATATTAAGATTTGCACTGGATGTTGACTTTTATATTTGCACATTAAAAAGCAAATAAGCTACTTTTAATTTTATTAAATGTTAAAAGTTTTAAATGTTTACATTGTTACAGAATATTTAGTCATGTTGTTGTCAATGTTGACTGAGTGGCCATACTTCTTTTTTTTTGTAAATAAAAGCCATGCCTTTTGAAAAAACGGGCCTACATTTATTTTTTCATCTTCATTTTGAATAAAAAAATAATCGGTAAAAGGAAAAATAATCTATGGATTAATCGAAAAAAATAATCTATAGATTAACCGATTAATCGAAAAAACAATCTATAGATTAATCGATAGAAAAATAATCGTTAGCTGCAGCCTTACAGTGTTTGAACCTGACAACAATCTGAAGTTGTCTTTATTTTGAAGTTATCGTGCCGTGATTTTACCACTCCGGCCCACTTGGGAGTACATTTTTCTCCATGTGGCCCCCGATCTAAAATGACACAAATAGTCATGAAAATACAGAAAACGCATTGCATGAGAAGGTGTGTCCAAACTTTTGGCCCGTACTGTTTATTATGAGACTTAACAAAAAGAAAAAGACAAGAACCATAAAAATTCCATATCTCGGACCTTCCACCCACGCTGGCAACAGGACGACTCCATGACATTCTGGCTTTAACTGTTTTAAAGGGTGGCCATGGCAGCCATGTCAAACGACCACCATCCATTCACAGCAGTCGTGGTCAACACTAAAGCAGTCAACGGTCTGTCTAGGCAACAAGACCGTAAAGCAGAGGTGGCAGAGGGATTGCAGAAACCTACAAAGAGAAGTCCACCTGAAAGCCAAGTGCATAAACAATCATGGCCGATTGTGACCTTTCTAGAATTAGAAGTTTGCAAGTCTGTTAATCAGAAGCCCCCTTTTTTCTCAAATAAAACGGTGAGGTAAGAACCCCCAGAAAATACAGCCAATGATAAGGGTGGGAATAGATGTTCTGCCATGAAGTCGGCAAGCTCGCCAGAACAAAGCTGAGGTCTGATTTCCCAACACCTGCATGTTATCCGCAATCAAATGGAGTAGAGTTCAAAGAACTCCGGCTTATTAGTGATTCCCAGAGCCCAAAAAAAGTCTGCGGGCTATAGAGCGTTTTCTATTGGGGCTCCAGTACTCTGGAATGCCCTCCCGGTAACAGTTAGAGATGCTACCTCAGTAAAAGCATTTAAGTCCCATCTTAAAACTCATTTGTATACTCTCGCCTTTAAATAGACCCCCTTTTTAGACCAGTTGATCTGCCGTTTCTTTTCTTTTCTGTCCCCCTCTCCCTTGTGGAAGGGGGGCCACAAGTCCGGTGGCCACGGATGAAGTGCTGGCTGTCCAGAGTCGGGACCCGGGGTGGACCGCTCGCCTTGGCATCGGTTGGGGACGTCTCTGCGCTGCTGACCTGTCTCCGCTCAGGATGGTCTCCTGCTGGCCCCACTATGGACTAGACTCTCACTATTATGTTAAATCCACTATGGACTGGACTCTCACTATTATGTTAGATCCACTATGGACTGGACTCTATGACTATTATGTTAAATCCACTATGGACTGGACTCTCACTATTATGTTAGATCCACTATGGACTGGACTCTCACTATTATGTTAGATCCACTATGGACTGGACTCTCACACTATTATGTTAGATCCACTATGGACTGGACTTTCACACTATTATGTTAGATCCACTATAGACTGGACTCTCACTATTATGTTAGATCCACTATGGACTGGACTTTCACAATATTATGCTAGATCCACTAAAGGACTGGACTCTCACTATTATGTTAGATCCACTATGGACTGGACTTTCACAATATTATGCTAGATACACTATGGACTGGACTCTCACTATTATGTTAGATCCACTATGGACTGGACTCTCACTATTATGTTAGATCCACTATGGACTGGACTCTCACACTATTATGTTAGATCCACTATGGACTGGACTCTCACACTATTATGTTAGATCCACTATGGACTGGACTTTCACAATATTATGTTAGATCCACTATGGACTGGACTCTCACTATTATGTTAGATCCCCTATGGACTGGACTCTCACACTATTATGTTCGATCCACTATGGACTGGACTCTCACTATTATGTTAGATCCACTATGGACTGAACTCTCACTATTATGTTAGATCCACTATGGACTGGACTCTCACACTATTATGTTAGATCCACTATGGACTGGACTCTCTCACTATTATGTTAGATCCACTATGGACTGGACTCTCACACTATTATGTTAGATACACTATGGACTGGACTCTCACTATTATGTTAGGTCCACCATGGACTGGACTCTCTCACTATTATGTTAGATCCACTATGGACTGAACTCTCACAATTATGTTAGATCCACTATGGACTGGACTCACACTATTATGTTAGGTCCACTATGGACTGGACTCTCACGATTATGTTAAATCCACTATGGAATGGACTCTCACACTATTATGTTAGATCCACTATGGACTCGACTTTCACAATATTATGTTAGATCCACTATGGACTGGACTCTCACTATTATGTTAGATCCACTATGGACTGGACTCTCACACTATTATGTTAGATCCACTATGGACTGGACTCTCTCACTATTATGTTAGATCCACTATGGACTGGACTCTCACACTATTATGTTAGATATACTATGGACTGGACTCTCACTATTATGTTAGGTCCACCATGGACTGGACTCTCTCACTATTATGTTAGATCCACTATGGACTGAACTCTCACTATTATGTTAGATCCACTATGGACTGGACTCACACTATTATGTTAGGTCCACTATGGACTGGACTCTCACGATTATGTTAAATCCACTATGGACTGGACTCTCACACTATTATGTTAGATCCACTATGGACTGGACTCACACTATTATGTTAGATCCACTATGGACTGGACTCACACTATTATGTTAGATCCACTATGGACTGGACTCTCACACTATTATGTTAGAGCCACTATGGACTGGACTCTCACACTATTATGTTAGATCCACTATGGACTGGACTCTCACTATTATGTTAGATCCACTATGGACTGGACTCACACTATTATGTTAGGTCCACTATGGACTGGACTCTCACGATTATGTTAAATCCACTATGGACTGGACTCTCACACTATTATGTTAGATCCACTCGACGTCCATTGCATCCGGTCTCCCCTACAGGGGGGGGGGGGGGGGGGGGGTTGTGAGTTTTTCCTTGCCCTTATGTGGGCTCTGAACCGAGGATGTCGTTGTGGCTTGTGCAGCCCTTTGAGACACTTGTGATTTAGGGCTATATAAATAAACATTGATTGATTGAGTAGGGGTATGACAAATATTCTTGGTTCAGCGCTAATGAGCTAAAACCGCGATGGGATGTCCATTTATTGCAGACTAAAGTGAAAATATGCAAGTGGTGGTAACACCAAAACAAGTTGTGGAGTTACCCAACTAGAGTGGGCGGCTTACTGTCCATTTTCCGGCCCCCTCTCTACCCTCGGACAAAACTGCATCACACACCGACAGTCAAAGCCACGTTTGCGCTGATGATCACCCCCGGATTACCACCGCATGGAGAAGGGGATCAGAAAGACTTTAGCTGTCGCCCGTTTTTCCTTTTATTCATTCGCTCTCTTTAGAGCAGGGCAACCGCTGAAGGTAATACTTGCCGGGTCTGCCTGGCTACGGTGACAATGCTAGCTGCGGCATTCCGGGAAATCCAGCCAACTAAACAGTATGTGACAAGGTCCCATTGGAAGGTGAAACAAGTCGACGGGAAAAACCAAAACACTGGCGCAAGGTACAAAACCCCAAACCAGTGAAGTTGGCACGTTGTGTAATTCGTAAATAATGATTTGCAAATCCTTTTCGACTTATAGTCAATTGAATAGACTGCAAAGACAAGATATTTAATGTTTGAACTGATAATAATCATTGACTTTGAATTTAATGGCAGCAACACAATGCAAAAAATGTGTCTGGGTGTTGTTGATAAATGGCTTTCGCTTTGCATAGTAGAGTTTTAACTTGCACTTACAGATGTAGCGACGAACTGTGGTTACTGACAGTGGCTTTCTGAAGAGTCCCTGAGCCCATGTGGTGATATCCTTTACACACTGATGTCGGTTTTTTGATGCAGTACCGCCTAAGGCAGGGGTCGGCAACCCGCGGCTCCGGAGCCGCATGCGGCTCCTTGACCACTCTGATGAGGCTCAGCTACATACATGCCGACCCCCCCCCCGATTTTCCCAGGAGATTTATAATAATAATAATAATAATAATAATACCTGGGATTTATATAGCGCTTTTCTAAGTACCCAAAGTCGCTTTACATGTTTTTCTGCACCCATCATTCATTCACACCTGTAATTTATGGATCTCAGTGTCTCTCATAGATTACTCCCAGTGAAAAAATAATTCTATTTACACTCTAATTGCTAAATAAAGGGCGTGCCCTAATTGCACTGCAGTAATTGTCCTCTATAGCATTTACATACAGTTTGCCAGTCCAGCCACATGTTGCATGTTGTTATTACTTACACACACAGGAGACAGCAAAGCATACTTACTCATCAGCCACACAGCTTACACTGACGGTAGCAGTATCAAACAACTTTAACATTGTTACGTTACAAATATGCGCCACACTGTGAACCCACACCAAAAAAGAATGAAAAACACATTTCTGGAGAACATCCCACTTTAACACAACATAAACACAACACAACCATTACCCAGAATCCCATGCAGCCCTAACTCTTCCGGTCTACATTATACACCCCCGCTACCACCAAATCCCCCCACACATCAACCCCCCCCCTCTCCGTGCGTTGGTTGAGCGGAAGAGTTAGGGCTGCATGGGATTCTGGGTATTGGTACCTTTAGTGTAAGATGTGTGGCTGCTGAGGTAGTACGCCTTGCTGTCACTTACGTGAGCAAGCTGAAACTGCAATCTACATGTGGTCGAGCAGGTACACTGTTAGGGCAGACTGTAGAGGGCGCCAAATGCAGTGTCATCACGCTCTGATATTCGGGAGTCTCCCGGGAAAAATGAGAGGGTTGGCAAGTATGACGCTATCAAGCGGCAATCATTCAAAACTCGCGGGCTGCACTAACATCAAATTTCCACATTAAAGTGCGTGTCGGTGCGTGTGTCGGAGACCCCTGGTTAACATAGCACAAAGCATTTAAGCTTTGTATGCGGTGTTTTTCATTTTAAATTTTAACATTTTTTTTGTGGCTCCCATTACTTTCTTTGATTTGTGAAACTTGCCAAAATGGCTCTTTGAGTGGTAAAGGTTGCCGACCCCTGGCCTAAGGGATCCAAGGTCCGTAATATCCTCGCTTACGTGCAGTGATTTCTCCAGATTCTCGGAACCTTTTGATGAAATTACGCACCGCAGATGGTGAAATCTAGGGCTGCAACTAACGATTCGTTTGATAATCAATTAATCTGACGATTATTACTTCGATTAATCGATTAATAATCGGATAAAAGAGACAATCTACATTTCTATCCTTTCCAGTATTTTATTGGGAAAAAAACAGCATACTGGCACCATAGTTATTTTGATTATTGTTTCTCAGCTGTTTGTACATGTTGCAGTTTATAAATAAAGGTTTATAAAAAATTTTAAAAAATTAAAAATTGCCTCTCTGCATGCGCATGGCATAGATCCAACGAATCAATGACTAAATTAATCGCCAACTATTTTTATAATCGATTTAATCGATTAGTTGTTGCAGCCCCAGTGAAATCCCTAAATTCCTTGCAATAGCATTTGTTGACAAAGTGGTGACCCTCGCCCCATTCTTGTTTGTGAACGACTGAGCATTTCATGGAAGCTGCTTTTATACCCAATCATGGCACCCACCTGTTCCCAATTAGCCTGTTCACCTGTGGGATGTTCCAAATAAGTGTTTGATGAGCATTCCTCAACTTTCTCAGTCCTTTTTGCCACTTGTGCCAGCTTTTTTTGAAACATGTTGCAGGCATCAAATTCCAAATGAGCTAATATTTGCAAAAAATAACAACGTTTCTCAGTTCGAACGTTGAATATCTTGTCTTTGCAGTCTATTCAATTGAATATAAGTTGAAAAGGATTTGCAAATCATTGTATTCTGTTTTTATTTACCATTTACACAACGTGACAACTAGGGCTGCAACTAACGATTCATTTGATAATCGATTAATCTATCGATTATTACTTCGATTAGTCGATTAATAATCGGATAAAAGAGATAATCTACATTTCTATCCTTTCCGGTATTTTATTGGGAAAAAAAACAGCATACTGGCACCATAATTATTTTGATTATTGTTTCTCAGCTGTTTGTACATGTTGCAGTTTATAAATAAAGGTTTATAAAAAATTTAAAAAAATAAAAAATTGCCTCTGTGCATGCGCATGGCATAGATCCAACGAATTGATGACTAAATTAATCGCCAACTATTTTTATAATCGATGTAATCGATTAGTTGTTGCAGCCCTAGTGAAATCCCTAAATTCCTTGCAATAGCATTTGTTGACAAAGTGGTGACCCTCGCCCCGTCCTTGTTTGTGAACGACTGAGCATTTCATGGAAGCTGCTTTCATACCCAATCATGGCACCCACCTGTTCCCAATTAGCCTGTTCACCTGTGGGATGTTCCAAATAAGTGTTTGATGAGCATTCCTCCACTTTCTCTGTCCTTTTTGCCACTTGTGCCAGCTTTTTTTGAAACATGTTGCAGGCATCAAATTCCAAATGAGCTAATATTTGCAAAAAATAACAACGTTTCTCAGTTTCAACGTTAAATATCTTGTCTTTGCAGTCTATTCAATTGAATATAAGTTGAAAAGGATTCGCAAATCATTGCATTCTCTTTTTATTTACCATTTACACAACGTGCCAACTTCACTGCTTTTGGGTGTTGTAACACCAAATGCTGAAAATCTACAACTGCATATTGAAAAAAAAAATAGTTGAATGACCTGCCGACCGTGCAGTCAATGGTCTGAGCGAGCCAAAAGCTCCTCCACAGACTCCCCTCTCTTCTCCATGGCAACCATCTTCATTCATCTTCATCAAATGTCATGCGCGGCTACTTCAGCTGCTGAGAACCTGGTAGCTTTTAATGGCACGAGCTTCCTTTTAGTTTTAGCTGCCATGAAAAAGACACACTTTTTAGGTGTCCAGGTCAGAGTCGTAATTTCTGTAAAATAACCCCATACAAAAGAGGTGTGTGTACAGTACACAAAGTACTTATCTAATACATATTAGGGGTGTGATGATTGGGTGGCCATCAATCTGTATTTGCTGATTTTTGGGGGAAGTATGCGATTGTCATTGCCTCTGGCTGACACGGTATTTACTTTTAGTCCCCCGGCTGACAAGCAGCTAATCATGTGTTTCCATTAGGGTTGTACGGTATACCGGTACTAGTACAGTATCGCGGTACTAATGAATCAAAAACGGTACTTTACTCTGTTTGAAAAGTACCGTTTACCGGACATGACGGCCACGTCGTGACATTGCTAGTTTTACGAGCAGAGGAGCATGTTCGGCAGCGCACACACACACAGAGTACTTGCAAGCAGACACGGTGTGTAGACAGAAAAGGGAGAGCGGACTAAATTTGGCTTAAAAAGTAAAGATAAAGGTGAAGTTATAACACTGAAACGCCCTCAGGAAGAGGTACTTTAAAAACATGGCTCGCTAGTTACTAAGTCACTAATCCTGGCCTCCGTGGCGACAAATAAAGTGAGTTTCTTACAAGTACCATTATCACTGGAGGACGAGGAATAGCTAAACATGCTTCACTACACACCGTAGGAGGATACAATAGCTCACCGGCGTCGCAATGTAAACAAACGCCATGGGTGGATCTACACCTGACATCCACTGTAATGATACCAATACAATACCGTATCTAGTCAATACTACAATTATTACGTCAATATTTTTTATCGTCACAAAATCTTTTTTCCTCTTTTAAAAATTCATATGATGTTTATAAACTCAGTAAATACGTCCCTGGACACGTGAGGACTTTGAATATGACCAATGTATGATCCTTGGTATCGGATCGATACCTAAATGTGTGGTATCATCCAAAACTAATGTCAAGTATCAAAGAAGAGAAGAATAAGTGATTATTACATTTTAACAGAAGTGTAGATAGAACATGTTAAAACAGAAAATAAGCAGATATTAACAGTAAATGAACAAGTGGATTAATAAACCATTTTTACAGTTTGTCCTTCATATTGTTGACAAAATAATAGGTGTATAAATGACACAATATGTTACTGCATACGTCAGCAGACTAATTAGGAGTCTTTGTTTGTTTACTTACTACTAAAAGACAAGTTGTCTAGTATGTTCACTATTTTATTTAAGGACTAAATTACAATAATAAACATATGTTTCATGTACCCTAAGATTTTTTATTAAAATAAAGCCAATAATGCCATTTTTTGTGGTCTCCATGGTCACAAATTAAGTACGTTTCTTACAAGTATCATTATCACTGCAGGACGAGGAATAGCTAAACATGCTTCACTACACACCGTAGGAGGATACAATAGCTCAGCTAGCACTCCTCAATGTAAACACATGGGTAGTTTTATACAAACATTGACTGTAACGATACCAAGTACAAGAGCCGTATACTCGATACTACTATGATTACGTTGATATTTTTTATCGTCACTCTATCTTTTTTCCCTTTTTAAAATTAATACTATGTTTATAAACTCAGGAAATACGACCCTGGACACATGAGGACTTTTAATATGACCAATGTGGATCTACACCTGACATCCACTGTAATGATACCAAGTACAGGAGTGTATCTAGTTGATACTACTATATGATTACATCAATATTTTTTTATCATCACTAAATATTTTTTCTTTAAATTCATATTATATTCATAAACCCAGGAAATACGTGGATGATTGGTATGATCCTGTAACTACTTGGTATCGGATCGATACCTAAATGTGTGGTAGCATCCAAAACTAATGTAAAGTATCAAACAACAGAAGAATAAGTGAATATTACATTTTAACAGAAGTGTAGATAGAACATGTTAAAACAGAAAGTAAGCAGATATTAACAGTAAATGAACAAGTAGGCTATTAATCAATTTTTACAGCTTGTCCTTAATAATGTGTACAAAATAATAGGTGTATAAATGACACAATATGTTACTGCATAGACTAATTAGGAGTCTTTGTTTGTTTACTTACTACTAAAAGACAAGTTGTCTAGTATGTTCACTATTTTATTTAAGGACTAAATTACAATAATAAACATATGTTTCATGTACACTAAGATTTTTTTGTTAAAATAAAGCCAATAATGCCATTTTTTTGGGGTGCCCTTTATTTAGAAAAGTACCGAAAAGTATCGAAATACATTATGGCACCGGTACCAAAATGGGACAACCCTAGCGATGTTCGAAACCGGTTCTCCCGGTTGTTCGATAAGAAAAGAACCGATTCCATGGACTCGAATCCCGTTATCGACGCCACTAAAGTAAAGAAAAAGAGTTGGTTCTTTATTCGAATCCCTGGGAACGAATCCCGTCCCACAAGAAATGCCCTGTGGGACATCAAAGGAAATGTGATGTCACACAAGCAGCAAAAATAATGGACCGGAAAAAACGCCTCAAGGCATGGCTATTCACATATAGTGATCACAGAGACAGGTTGTTTTTGTGTTACTGTATATATTTATTTTTCTGAAAAATCCCACTTAATATACTTTGGGTAACAACAGGCAATATTTTATTTTTTATTTTTTTAGGGTGGTAACAGTCAATATCTATTTATGTATTTTATTTATTTTTTTCTTATAAAATAAAAGTGAGCTTTTGTTAAACCAAATATTGTGTTTTTTTTAGGGATGTCCGATAATGGCTTTTTGCCGATATCCGATATTCCGATATTGTCCAACTCTTTAATTACCGATACCGATATCAACCGATATATGCAGTCGTGGAATTAACACATTATTATGCCTAATTTGGACAACCAGGTATGGTGAAGATAAGGTACTTTTTTTAAAAATTAGTAAAATAAGATAAATAAATTAAAAACATTTTCTTGAATAAAAAAGAAAGTACAACAATATAAAAACAGTTACATAGAAACTAGTAATGAACGAAAATTTGTAAAATTAACTGTTAAAGGTTAGTACTATTAGTGGAGCAGCATGTGTGCTTACGGACTGTATCCCTTGCAGACTGTATTGATATATATTGATATATAATGTAGGAACCAGAATATTAATAACAGAAAGAAAGAAACAACCCTTTTGTGTGAATGAGTGTAAATGGGGGAGGGAGGTTTTTTGGGTTGGTGCACTAATTGTAAGTGTATCTTGTGTTTTTTATGTTGATTTAATTTAAAAAAAAAAAAAAAAAAAAAAAAAAAAACATACCGATAATAAAAAAAAACGATACCGATAATTTCCGATATTACATTTTAACGCATATATCGGCCGATAATATCGGACATCTCTAGTTTTTTTCCATATACAACAACCTATCTGGATTCGATAAGAGAATCGATAAGGAATCGGTTCGATAAGAGAATTCGATAATGGGCTCGAACTCGATCATTTCTTATCAAACATCATCCCTAAGCGTCAGTGTTGCAAAGTTCACAACAAGTTTACCAAATACTTCCTCCTAATTGGTCTTGGTCAGTCAAGATTCAATTTACAGACATGGTCCTATTTCATGGTTCAGTACCTCAAATCATCCTGGCGCGGGTTTTACAACCCATTCATCGACTGAGAAACCCAATTCCGAGTACAGGAGGCACGGACATGGTGGTTTATTATGGACGACCCTAAACCATGAATGGCCGTAAGACAGAGGGGGGTCCCTTTAAAAAGGTTTCATTGGCCCACATCAAGCTTCAATGGTGGCCTATCGGACCATCTTAAACTGAGGCTAATTAGCAAGACATTAAGGCTACATGTCCGGTTATTTAACTGCTTTACCGCAGGAATGGGAAGAAGACGTGTTCCCACCACGAGAGCTGTATGAGAAACAGCTTTTTTAAGAGAGGACGTTAAGTTTAAAGAGCTTCTGGGAAGACCCTTCTGTCAGGGAAAACCTGAGTTTGAAGTACAGACTTGTTTGAGGGCAGAAAAGTCCCTATTGTCCCCCGGGGGCCACGGGCAAACAGCGGGACAGCTCACCTCGTGGGCTTGACCGGATGAAGCGTTTATGGAACAATAAATTGCAACGGCAGCCTTTCACTTTCCACAGGAAACGAGGACCGGAGTGTGTCTTTGGAGGATGGTCCGGCGTGGTCGGGGAGGAGTCGAAAATAAGAACGAAGGGGGTTGCGGGTTATTTTGGTGTGGTACTCTTCCCCTTGGACTTGTCCCGACTTTACCCCAGACTTCGGCGGGGGTTGTGAGAGACATTCCCTGGCATAATAAGGTCCGGTGAATGAAATCTACGCAGGGATCAGAGTTTGATCCCGATGAGAAGGAGACAGCGGATCATGAGTTCCTCACGGGCTGCCAGAAACACATTGCCGGGCTTTTACTTCATCAGTGTCATGGAAACCCAACATTCCAGCCTCTTGTTTGGGCCGTGGGGGACGGACGGGAGTGGCAGCCAGGGGCGGAGGGGGATCCGTAATGAAAACACGGTCGGATTATTCACCGTCAAAATGACAACTCAGTGATGAAACTGGTCATGAAACGTATGGTGATACCAGTCCTTCCTTAATCAGTGATCTTCCCTTAGACCAGGGGTCGGCAACCCAACAAGTTGAAAGAGCCATATTGGGCCCCCCAAAAAAATCTGGAGCCCCAAAAAATGAAAGGCCGTATATAAGTCTTAAAATGAAGGCAACACATGATAAAAGTGTCTATACTAACTATATTAGCCTACTATCAAAATGACTTTAAAAGTCTTATATAAGTGTTATGATGAAGAGAACACATGATGTAAGTGTCTATATTAGCTATATTAGCCTACTATCAAAATGACTTTTAAAGTCTTATATAAGTGTTATAATGAAGGCAACACATGATGTAAGTGTCTATATAAGCTATAATAGCCTACTATCAAAATGACTTTAAAAGTCTTATATAAGTGTTATAATGAAGGCAACACATGATGTAAGTCTCTATATAAGCTATAATAGCCTACTATCAAAATGACTTTAAAAGTCTTATATAAGTGTTATAATGAAGACAACACATGATGTAAGTGTCTATATTAGCTATATTAGCCAACTATCAAAATTACTTTAAAAGTCTTATATAAGTGTTATAATGAAGGCAACACATGATGTAAGTGTCTATATTAGCTATATTAGCCTACTATCAAAATGACTTTAAAAGTCTTATATAAGTGTTATAATGAAGACAACACATGATGTAAGTGTCTATATTAGCTATATTAGCCGACTATCAAAATGACTTTAAAAGTCTTATATAAGTGTTATAATGAAGACAACACATGATGTAAGTGTCTATATTAGCCTACTATCAAAATGACTTTAAAAGTCTTATATAAGTGTTATAATGAAGACAACACATGACGTAAGTGTCTATATTAGTTATATTAGCCTACTATCAAAATGACTTTAAAAGTCTTATATAAGTGTTATAATGAAGACAACACATGATGTAAGTGTCTATATTAGCTATATTAGCCTACTATCAAAATGACTTTAAAAGTCTTATATAAGTGTTATAATAAAGGCAACACATGATGTAAGTCTCTATATTAGTTATATTAGCCTACTATCAAAATGACTTTAAAAGTCTCATATAAGTGTTATAATGAAGGCAACACGTGATGAAAGTGTCTTTATTAGCCTACTATCAACATTATTTCAAAAGTCTTATATAAGTGTTATAATGAAGACAACACATGATGTAAGTGTCTATATTAGCCTACTATCAAAATTATTTTAAAAGTCTTATATAAGTGTTATAATGAAGACAACACATGGTGTAAGTGTCTATATTAGCTATATTAGCCTACTATCAAAATGACTATATGTCACAGGCTGAAGCAAATTTTCGTTGACAGAAATGTTGAAATGTAATATTTATTCTACTCATTTTTACAACATTGGAAAACATTAGTAAAATGGAGGCTTCTCAGAAGGTGAGATAACTTGCTTAGAATGGCCAAAGATGTAGATGTGTGTGTCCAAGTTAAAGGGCACATACATCGCTAGATTTTTTACAATCTGTGCAAGTTGGGTAACGTTTGCTGTGGTCTGGAACAACATGGCACACAAACAACTATCAGAAATGCAGCCAATACTACATACAGATAATGTGTCATGAGACATGCAAATATAAATTAAACACACAGAGGACATAAGTAAAGGATATTAAATGAGATCAAATATAGCTACAAATGAGGCATAATGATGCAATATGTACATACAGCTCGCCTAAATAGCATGTTAGCATCGATTAACTTGCAGTCATGCAGTGACCAAATATGCCCGATTAGCACTCCAACAAGTCAATAACATCAACAAAGCGCACCTTTGTGCATTCACGCACAGCATACAACGTTTGGTGGACAAAATGCGACAAAGGAGTGGAAGATTTCTACATGTAAACAAACTGTTGCGTAACAGTCCACACTATGGTGAGTTCAAGAACCGCCAAAATTAGTAGGACAAAACGATGTTCACCAAATACTCCTATTTTTAACATTTGGGAAGGTTTGTGTCATGTTTGTCCTCAAACAAAAAACATACTAAAACAAAAACTTATTTTTTTCCACCCATCTTTTTTCGTTTTCAATCCTTTTTTAAAAATGCTCCAGGGAGCCACTAGGGCGGCACAAAAGAGCTGCGGGTTGCTGACCCCCGCCTCATACCTTCTAATCCCTAGATTCCGACAGCATCTCTATGGAACAAATTATCACCAAAAGTGGATGTTTCTCAGTCATCAGAAGTTTCCAGAATTCCTTAATAGAAACAGAATGTAGCTGCTCTACCATGCTGGTAAATGACTCATTACCGTGGGTACTGTGTATCAACAACACGCCACAGAACGTCCGACAGTGCCCGAGTCGACCATATGACTTGGCAACATTCCTTTCACCACAACCCTAGCCGTTGCATTGCAAACCGCGGGAGCCATGTATAATTTATGCTTCGGGACATCTGGGAGAGGGTGGTAGGGGTTCTTATCACCACAAAGCAAGTGTGAAATCACTTAACATGTCACTACTGAGTCCCATCACACGGAGGCAAAGGGGGGCTAATGACTAAACTAATGACTGATGTCAAGCATGGAGTCTGTCAACTTAAGTCTGGACATTTCACTCACATTCTAGATTCTATAGCAACTGTTTCATTCGCTTGTTTTTAAAAGTTACTTACCAGTGATTGATACACACTTTTAGAACTGCATGGCTTCATAATTTGCTTGCATCAGACCCACAGGGAAGCCCAGACTTCCCTCTCCCCAGCCACTTCGTCCAGCTCCTCCCGGGGAATCCCGAGGCGTTGCCAGGCCAGCCGGGAGAGATAGTCTCCCCAACGTGTCCTTGGTCTTCCCCGTGACCTCCTACCGGTCGGACGTGCCCGAAACACCTCCCTAGGGAGGCATTCGGGTGGCATCCTGACCAGATGCCCGAGCCACCTCATCTGGCTCCTCTCCGGCTTTACTTTGAGCTCCTCCCGGATGACAGAGCTTCTCACCCTATCTCTAAGGGAGAGCCCTGCCACCCGGTGGAGGAAACTCATTGTACCCGTGATCTTGTCCTTTCGGTCATAACCCCAAGCTCATGACCATAGGTGAGGATGGGAACGTAGATCGACCGGTAAATTGAGAGCTTTGCCTGCCGGCTCAGCTCCTTCTTCACCACAACGGATCGATACAGCGTCCGCATTACTGGAGACGCCGGACCGATCCGCCTGTCGATCTCACGATCCACTCTTCCCTCACTCGTGAACAAGACTCCGAGGTACTTGAATTCCTCCACTTGGGGCAAGATCTCCTCCACAACCCGGAGATGCCACTCCACCCTTTTCCGGGCGAGAACCATGGACTCTGACTTGGAGGTGCTGATTCCCATCCCAGTCGCTTCACACTCGGCTGGGAACCGATCCGATTTTGTAAAGTGGCTCCACTTAACCTTTAGCATGTGAGTGCAGTCACTGCAATGGATGACCAAAGCGTCCCTCAATACAACCAGACCGGACTCATCTCTGTTAGCAACCTACTCCAGATTAGCAGATAGCATGTAGGCAGTAAAAGATGCAGGGACTCTGATTTTTATGCTTACGCCTGACGTTATCGATATATTCCAGTTTTTTGTTGCAGACTATTTCTCCTCTTGCTACGACATACTTTTTGCCCCTAAGGAGTTTCCGCAGCTTGCGTCGTCCCCTTACTTCCGTAGCGGCACACGTAGCGAAACATGGCTAATGCCGACGTCTGATCAAAAGAAAAGTGTTGTCATTACTTTGGTTTAGCGACAACGGGCATGGAACAAGTGGCTGCAAAGTTTGCAGAGTTTTTCCTACGTTCAAAATTGCGTGGCTGCCGCCTCCAGCTAATTTTGTGCCGCCCGCAGCCATAGCGATTGATATCGCTCAACACAGCGTAAAGCTCCGGCTGTGTTGATTGAGCGATTGATGGCAGCAGTTGCAGCGTTGCTCCACTATAGAGGCGCTATATCGACGGGAGTGCACCGTAGGGACCTAAAGCAACTACCGAAGAAGAAACAAATCAATATGTGTTTTTTCCCGCTACTTGGTGCATAACGTTGACCGCCGTAACAAGTAGATTTCTGCCATACGGAGCATGATACGGAGGGATCACTGGACTTCTACAGAACACTCCAGACTGTGCAGTGAACATTTTGTCTCTGGTAAGTGAACACAGCTAGTAGTGTTAGCTTCCTTTCCAACCTTTTCTGACTGATTATAATAAATCGATTGAATGAAGAATTTTTATTAGACGTTTGCATAGGATCAGGTAGAGTTTCATGACGGTACAGATTGACTGTTACAAGGTCAACTAAAAAGAGTTACCCCGAGAAAGCATTACAAGCATGTCGTGTTTATTTTAAAAAAAAAGTTTCCTCCGTGTCAGAGTAACGTTTATGTTTTTTAGCGTTGCAGATATGGCAAAAAGCGATCTCGCGAGGAGGAAAGTCAAGAGTCCAGTTGAAACAGAGAAAAGTAAATGGAAAAAAGCAAAAAAGCTTTAAAGGGGAACTGCACTTTTTTTTTTTTGGTCTATCGTTCACAATCATGACATAACAACAGATTTTTTTATTTTTTAATGCATTCTAACTCGTAAATAAAAGTCCACTTACAGCGGTGCCAATGGGAAGTCCTCTATTCCTCCCATAAAACCCAATAAAAACCATCCAAAAAGCGCCAACAATACTCCACTTACTTGAATGTTAACCAAGTATTAGGGATACTGGTTTCGGGTCTGCGTGAGTACTGTGAATAATTCTTCATCCAAACAGGAAGCTATAAACATCCCTTCAGTCGGCATCCCAGTGAGAGCAGACATTGTACAGTAAGTGTGTCAGAATAATTGTATCTAAGCTTTGTGTTGCCATGAGTTCCCGGCGAGAAGACAAAAGCTGTCTTTGATCCTGCCAAGAAGAAGGCTTGTAAAACTCCACTGTGTAGGACGGGAAGCAACATGAAGGTGTTCTGTTTCTTTCTTGTATTGTAATCCACAGAAAGATTTTTGTCTTGACCCGAGAACTACAAAGTGGAGAGGAAGCAGGACCAGACTCCCCTCCAGGCGACCTTTTCTTTGAACTGTTTACGACCCTTTTCTTTGAACCAACCTTTTCTTTGAACCGTTTTGCAACAAGGGCGATGGCTGTTTACGACCCCCCCTCCCTTAGAAACAGCTGTTGCCATGTAATCAGGGAAAGTCCAAATAAAAGAGGAGGCGTACAATCTTTCGTCAGAGCGTGGTGACACTGTGCAAGGGTACAGGTGTACGCGTTTCTCCTCATTGAGCCAAATTTAATTCTGTCTCTGTTTGATTCCTTGCTTCTTGTCTTGTTTAATAGATGTCATCAGTGTTTGAACCTGACAAAGTGATTGTTTCATTATGTTCGTAGTTTGTATTTCTTGTTTAGCACTTAGCGTGTACGTGCACCTCATCCTCCGTACTATTTTCAGCCTCAAAAAGTTCCGGATCATCTGTTGTCCCAAAGTAGATGTTGTTGGCCCAGATGATGTTTGTCTTGAGTAGTAGTGTTGTTATCGTTAAAGACCAAATTATCATTCATATTCATCCAACTTTATTCAGCTCTCCTTGGCATAGAAATGAGACACCCAGTGTGAAGTGAGGAATTTGTTTTCCTTTCCATTCTGCTTGGGAGGGTTCCCAGTGAGGAAAGACAGGCAACCTTTCTCTTCGGATACCCCCCCCCCCCCCCCCCCCAAATCACCACCTCCACCACGGACTGCGGATGCAAAAAAGCTCTGAAGGCTGGCATTCCAACTATGCTCTGGTCTTTCTTTAAGAGAAACCGCAGATCCTCCCACCGTGCAACCTCCATCTGGCAGCCAAGCCTTAGTATCAAAAGCCCGAGCTTGTTCCCCACAATGTGTGTGACAGTAGTGGGCCAGGAAGCAGAGATGGCCCCCCATAAGTGCACCTGTCAAGGGGGAGAACAAGGAGGTGAGGGGCCGACGAGAGGGGAGGCTATTTGGCTTTAGTATCAGCGTAATCATGAGTGAATGGTCTTTGTGGTCTTCAAAGCCTGCCTTCAAGACAGAGTTACAGTCATGACTATTAGGGTATTTTATGGAGTTAAATGTACTCAATAAAACTTCTCCCATGACGTGAAACACGCATATGGAAGCTTTCAAGTTCTCATACAGGTACGTGGTGTCTCATTTATTGCAGAAAGTTAGGATATTTCATAAGGCCAAAGACTCAAATCAGGGGTTACTGTATTTTCCGGACCATAGGGCGCACCGGATTATAAGGCGCACTGCCGATGAGTGGGTCTAGTCAGGTCTATGTTCATATATAAGGCGCACCGGATTATAGGGCGCATTAAAGGACTCGTTTTTTTGTTCTTTTTCTTCGAAATGTGAAAAACTTCCTTGTGGTCTACATAACATGTAATGGTAGTTCTTTGGTCAAAACGTTGCATAGATGATGTTTTACAGATCATCTTCAAGCCGCTTTCTGGCGGTCGCTTCAGGATGCGCCGCTTTGTGGGCGGTCTTATTTACGTGGCTCACCTTCCACAGCGTCTTCTCCCCGTCATCTTTGTTGTAGCGGTGTAGCGTGCAAGGACGGGAGTGGAAGAAGTGTCAAAAGATGGCGCTAACTGTTTTATTGACATTCAGGCTTGACTTCAATCAATAACGGAGCAGCATCTTCTCATCCGTGGCTCACTAGTGCAACAACAACGCCGGAAATGTGTCCCATGAACTGTCTAATAACTAAAGTTCCTTGGGTGAATAATTAAAACTCACTACACCGGTATGTTTTAGTGATTTCATGGCGAGTAAGAACTTTACACTACTTTATATCAGAAATGGCAACAGCGGAGGATGAATGTCCCATAACAAGAAGATAGAGAAAATGAAGCAGCTTATCGACTATGGCGGATGTGCGCAAATTTTCAGGACTTATGCAGATCCCAAATACAGATCCGCCGGTACCAGAAGGTAAGAAAAGTTGGTTTTGCATAATATTGCGAAACAAAACGGCAGATAATATATGTCTGCGAATGGGTGCCATTTTGCGGTCCTTATACACACACCATAGTAATACTTGTTTCTCTGACTACGGTAGCCGTAACGGGCCGACAAGCCATCGAGCGGTGCGGCTTCAAAGTCGTAATAAAACATTTTGACAGATTTTTTTTGAGCGCCGTGTGTAACGTTCTTTATTTTCAATGGAACATTTAAAGTTTTGGTGTTGTTTACTGGCGTCATATTGCAGTCTACACGTGTCTCTTATGTGTGACTGCCATCTACCGGTCACACTTATCATTACACCATGTACCAAATAAGATTGCTTCGAGGTCGGTAAGCATAACCAGAATTATTCCGTATATTAGGCGCACTGTCGAGTTTTGAGAAAATGAAAGGATTTTGAGTGCGCCTTATAGTCCGTAGAGTCTGGTGATCCACACTCAAGTGTTTTTGCAGGTATTTTTGCATGGGAGCCACCTAACTTGGGACTTTAATTCACACTTCAACGGCCCAAATCTCCCCAGTGAGGCCTCCTTTGATCCTCACAAGACATGACAGACTTGGATTGGTCAGATCTAGTCTAGCAGCTGGTGCCAATACCTCAGTAGGCCTCATCAGTTCATGCTCATAGACTTAGATTGGTCAGATTTAGTCTAGCAGCTGGTGCCAATACCTCAGTAGGCCTCATCAGTTCATGCTCATAGACTTAGATTGGTCAGATCTAGTCTAGCAGCTGGTGCCAATACCTCAGTAGGCCTCATCAGTTCATGCTCATAGACTTAGATTGGTCAGATCTAGTCTAGCAGCTGGTGCCAATACCTCAGTAGGCCTCATCAGTTCATGCTCATAGACTTAGATTGGTCAGATGTAGTCTTAGACTTAGATTGGTCGGATCTAGTCTAGCAGCTTGGGCCAATACCTCAGTAGGCTTCATCAGTTCATGCTCAGACTTAGATTGGTCAGATTTAGTTGTAGACTTAGATTGGTCAGATCTAGTCTAGTGGCTGGTGCCAATACCTCAGTAGGCTTCATCAGTTCATGCTCATAGACTTGGATTGGTCAGATCTAGTCTAGCAGCTGGTGCCAATACCTCAGTAGACTTCATCAGTACATGCTCAGACTTAGATTGGTCAGATTTAGTTTTAGACTTAGATTGGTCAGATCTAGTCTAGCGGCTGGTGCCAATACCTCAGTAGGCTTCATCAGTTCATGCTCATAGACTTAGATTGGTCAGATCTAGTCTGAGACTTAGACTGGTCAGATCTAATCTCACGGCTGGTGCCAATACCTCAGTAGGCTTCATCAGTTCATGCTCATAGACTTAGACAGACTCCGGCTGGTCCTGGCTATGCTTCGCGCTTAGTCTGTTTACCTGCAAATCAGACAACGGCTGCCTTCTTCCCATTGAGCAATAACAAAGTTCCTAAACGAAACGAAGGCACATACTTTTCAGGTTTTTCTAGGCCTGGTCATTTGATTTTTTAATAAATTAAGCAACGCATGAAAATGAACTCGATGACTAAATTGCAATGTCTGTGTTTTTGTTTTCCGTGTCTCTCGCTGTCAACAAGAGGATTCACTCTGTCGCGTTTATTCAACAGCAGAATTAAATGAACAGAGTTAATCCTCTCATCAGTCAGCCGCAATCTTTGTACCGGCAGGCAGAGGCGGGACCTCGAGCTTATAGACACAGGATGCACGGACAAAGAGCAGAGAAGCACCGCTAGGTAACAATTAGGAGGAATTGGTGTGTCCGGTGTGGGAATATTTTGGCATCAAACACATGAGCAAGATGAACAAACAAGCAAGTATGACCAATTTGTTGGAAAGTAATATTAACAAAAAAAAACCCCACCTGACTCGGTTTTTCTAACTGGGGAAAAACAGCACTCCAAAATGTTCAATATTTATTCAAATGCAATTTTTGCTAACACATATTGAGAGTCAATTTCATTTTCACAATTTGTTTACTTTTTTTTTTTTTTTAGAATAATTAAAAGTTATTAACTTTCAATTTACACTGGTAAAAAAAAAATCCCTGAGAAATCAAAGCAAGAAATACCTGCTGAGGCAATCGCTAGACTAATTGCAAGCCATTCCAAAAAATTGATACACTGGGAACCGGTTCTTGTTCAGAACCGGTTTTTGGTGTTGTCGTGGAGACGTCTACCGCAACAGTTTTCCGTCACAATAAAAGATAAAAGCACCTCCTATTAGGTGACTGCATAAGGTGAGGTGTGTCGCGATTTGTTCACCAGTTACTTAGGGCATGGCATCGATCATATCGAAAACTATTAGAGAAAATACTGTACACAGTGTCCATGGATGTTCTCATTCATCCAGGTCTCTGTAGTCTCAGGGCAGTCAATCCATCGCAACTGGACTGTTCGGTTTGTCTTGGAAGATGTTTTGCATCTCATCAGAGTAGACTTCTTCAGTTCATGCTCAGACTTAGATTGGTCAGATCTAGTCTTAGACTTAGCTCGGTCAGATCTAGTTTTAGGCTTAGATTAGTCAGATCTAGTCTAGCAGCTGGTGTCATTGCCTCAGTAGTCTTCATCAGTTTGTGCTCATAGACTTAAATTGGTCAGATGTAGTCTTAACAACTGGTGCCGATACCTCAGTGGGCTTCATCAGTCTGTGCTCATAGACTTAGATTGGTCAGATATAGTCTAACAGCTGGTGCCGATACCTCAGTGGGCTTCATCAATCTGTGCTCATAGACTTAGATTGGTCAGATCTAGTCTAGCGGCTGGTGTCAATACCTCAGTAGTCTTCATCAGTTCATGCTCATAGACTTAGGTTGGTCAGATCTAGTCTTAGACTTAGATTGGTCAGATCTAGTCTTAGCCTTAGATTGGTCAGATCTAGTCATTAACTTGGATTGGTCAGATCTAGTCTATCAATCATCAATCAATCGATGTTTACTTACATAGCCCTAAATCACGAGTGTCTCAAAGGGCCGCACAAGCCACAACGACATCCTCGGCTCAGATCCCACATCAGGGCAAGACAAAACTCAACCCAATGGGATAACAATGACAAACCTTGGAGGGGACCGCAGATGTGGGGACCCCCAACCCCCTGGGTGACCGGTGCAATGGACGTCGAGTGGATCTAGCATAATACTGTGAGAGTCCAGTCCATAGTGGATCTAACATAATAGTGAGAGTCCAGTCCATAGTGGGGCCAGCAGGAGACCATCCCGAGCGGAGACAGGTCAGCAGCGCAGAGACGTCCCCAACCGATGTCTAGCGGCTGATGCCAATACCTCATTAGGCTCCATCAGTTTATGCTCATAGACTTAGATTGGTCAGATCTAGTCTTACACTTAAGATTGGTCAGATATAGTCTAACAGCTGGTGCCAATACCTCAGTGGGCTTCGTCAGTCCGTGCTCATAGACTTAGGTTGGTCCGATCTAGTCTTAGACTTAGATTGGTCAGATCTAGTCTAGCAGCTGGTGCAAATACCTCAGTGGGCTTCGTCAGTTCATGCTCATAGACTTAGGTTGGGCAGATCTAGTCTAGCGGCTGGTGCCAACACTTCAGTAGGCTCCATCAGTTCATGCTCATAGACTTAGGTTGGTCAGATCTAGTCTTAGACTTAGATTGGTCAGATCTAGTCTTAGACTTGGATTGGTCAGTAATAGTCTAGCAGCTGGTGCCAATACCTCAGTAGGCTTCATCAGTTCATGCTCATAGACTTAGGTTGGTCAGATCTAGTCTTAGACTTAGATTGGTCAGTTCTAGTCTAGCAGCTGGTGCCAATATCTCAATAGGCTCCATCAGTTCACGCTCATAGACTTAGATTGGTCAGATCTAGTCTTAGACTTGGATTGGTCAGTAATAGTCTAGCAGCTGGTGCCAATACCTCAGTAGGTTCCATCAGTTCATGCTCATAGACTTAGGTTGGTCAGATCTAGTCTAGCGGCTGGTGCCAACACTTCAGTAGGCTCCATCAGTTCATGCTCATAGACTTAGGTTGGTCAGATCTAGTCTAGCGGCTGGTGCCAACACTTCAGTAGGCTCCATCAGTTCATGCTCATAGACTTAGGTTGGTCAGATCTAGTTTAGCGGCTGGTGCCAACACCTCAGTGGGCTTCATCAGTTCATGCTCATAGACTTAGGTTGGTCAGATCTAGTCTTAGACTTAGATTGGTCAGTTCTAGTCTAGCAGCTGGTGCCAATATCTCAATAGGCTCCATCAGTTCACGCTCATAGACTTAGATTGGTCAGATCTAGTCTTAGACTTGGATTGGTCAGTAATAGTCTAGCAGCTGGTGCCAATACCTCAGTAGGCTTCATCAGTTCATGCTCATAGACTTAGGTTGGTCAGATTTAGTCTTAGACTTAGATTGGTCAGATCTAGTCCAGCGGCTGGTGCCAATACCTCAGTAGGCTCCATCAGTTTATGCTCATCAAGAGATTCTGAAGTACGGTGCTGAAAAGAGGTGTATGATATTTACAGAATTCAAGAAGTAAACGTGTCCACTGTACATCCCTGTAACAGAGTAAAAGTGGAGTTTCTTCTTTTGCAAGAAAACTCAAATCCTAGTAAAAAGTATGTTGCATTAAAACTACTCTGACTAGTAAAATGATCCAAAAAGTTATTAAAGTACAAGTAACGGAAAAATTGTAGCGTGTCACTACCCACGTCTGGTTATTACGTCTTACCTTCACGTTGGCGTGTGAAGCTGCACCATATTGGACGTATCACACCCTTTAGCCGCAACTTTCTTTTTGCAGGTGTTGCAAATGGGTGAGCCATCTTCAATGACTCACTGGTCATTTTTTAAGTAGCCAAAATGTTCTCACGCAGCAGACGTCCGCTTTTTTGGGGTGGAAACAGTTCACTGCTTTGTCCCGCTGCCATTTTTAAGGTGATGCATCACACGATTGGTGCGTACAAGTCTGTGCAATTATTTGTACCGCCATAATGTTTGTTTCCACCGCAATTATTACCAATAAAAGACTGCTGTTTTGATTAAAAATGGCCCTCTGTTTAAACATGCTGATTTAATGCCACTGTGCCTAATTCCAGTCGACTTAAATCCGAAGAAGGAACAGAAGCCACAGATTCAGGGGCCTCTTAAGATTATTCAGAGGGATAAAACTGCTGCCTTTGTGTAAAAACGTGAATTCCAGGAGCACAAGGGATAGAGTTCAAGCGGAACTGCACTTTTTTTTTTTTTTTGCCTATCGTTCACAATCCCTATGAGAGATAAGAAAACACATTTTTTTGGATTTTAAAGATGATAAAAACGCTTGAAATATGCAGCCAATGGGAGTCACTGTTGTAGACTTCAAGGCCCTTAAAACAACTTCAAAACCCTCCATGAACGTTTTATATACACACTGCAAGTATATATGTAATGTAGTAACAGACACCTTCATAACAATATGTAATATGTACAATATACACACTGCAAGTATATATGTAATGTAGTAACAGACACCTTCATAATAATATGTGATATGTACAATATACACACTGCAAGTATATATATTATGTAGTAACAGACACCTTCATAATAATATGTGATATGTACAATATACACACTGCAAGTATATACAGTGTTTCCCACACATTCATTTATTTGTGGCAGCCCGCCACAAATGAATTACGTCCGCCACAAATAATAAATAAATAA
The DNA here is from genome assembly GCF_033978785.1 of Entelurus aequoreus. Taxonomy (NCBI): domain Eukaryota; kingdom Metazoa; phylum Chordata; class Actinopteri; order Syngnathiformes; family Syngnathidae; genus Entelurus; species Entelurus aequoreus. Next base: position 52,402,356 of record NC_084745.1, read on the forward strand.
AAATATATATATATATTTTTTTGTCCTGTCCAGCTTCTCAGGCAAATCATATAGTTGATGTAGATGCCCATATAGGCTGTTCAGATTTACTTTACAAAAGAGAAGTGTAGGATACTTCTCTTGTTGCCTTATTTGTATTTGACCACTACTGTTTTCTGTTTATTTGTTACTGACTGTGGCAGGACACCTCTGCCTCTGTTTCACTTTATGTTGCTGGTAAATAATATGCTTGTAGTAGTAGGCTAAAGTTAAATTATTTAGTATGCACTAATTAAAGGGGCAGAGCTTTAAGAGACATTTCAGCTTTTATATTTTAGAAGATATATTTTTTGTAAGAACCACAATTAATAAATATATTTCAGTGAATAACTTATTGTTCAAATCTGTATATAAATATGTACATAAAGTGTTGTAATTATATTGTAAAATGGATGGATGGATGGACGTTTAAAACAAAACTGTTATTATTAATTAGTAAGTATACATTTTTTGAGCCTTTTTAGAGAAAATCATATCATTGTAGTAAATTATGCATATTACTCGATGATGTCGCCCATAGCCACGCCCCCACCGCCACAGGTATCTTGGCAGTTTATGGGAAACACTGATATATATAATATATGAATGGTGTTCCTGGGATTAAAGGCCTCACCTTTTCTCCTCCAAACATATTGCTGGGTATTGTGTCCAAACAGCTCCGTATACAAAGATAAGACCTTCTGGAGGAAAGTTCTGTGGTCAAAAAGAACCAAACTTCATGAATGTTTTGTTTTGTGACCAACAAGTATGTGCTCCAATCACTCTATCACAAAAACAATAAGAGTTGCAGAAATGATTGGAAACTCAAGACAGCCATGACATTATGTTCTTTACGACTTTTGATCACGACTGTGTATGAGGTTTACGATGCTAAACCATGGGCCATACTTGCCAACCCTCCCGTTTTTAGCGGGAGAATCCCGGTATTCAGCGCCTCTCCCGACAACCTCCCGGCAGAGATTTTCTCCCGACAAACTCCCGGTATTCAGCCGGAGCTGGAGGCCACGCCCCCTCCAGCTCAATGCGGACCTGAGACTGAGCCTGTTCTCACGTCCGCTTTCCCACAATATAAACAGCTTGCCTAACGAATTCAAACGAGTGGAAACAAGAATTTCAGTTCATCCAGGACAGTTCGAAGGGGAAGGTGTGTGTTGCCTGTAAATATGTAGAACAGACTTCTCCATTGAACACGGTGGCCGAAATGATATACTCATCATGAACGGAGAAGTTAAACAGGACAATACTGCCATCTAATGGATAGCCACCGGAACACTGAAATAAAATAAATATATATATATATATATATATATATATATATATATATATATATATATATATATATATATATATATATATATATATATATATATATATATATATATATATATTGCTAGAATTCACTGAAAGTCAAGTATTTCATACACATACATATATATATATATATATATATATATATATATATATATATATATATATATATATATATATATATATATATATATATATATATATATATATATATATATATACACTACCGTTCAAAAGTTTGGGGTCACATTTAAATGTCCTTATTTTTCAATGAAGATAACTTTAAACTAGTCTTAACTTTAAAGAAATACACTCTATACATTGCTAATGTGGTAAATGACTATTCTAGCTGCAAATGTCTGGTTTTTGGTGCAATATCTACATAGGTGTATAGAGGCCCATTTCCAGCAACTATCACTCCAGTGTTCTAATGGTACATCTAATTGATGATTAGAAAACCCTTGTGCAATCATGTTCACACATCTGAAAACAGTTTAGCTCGTTACACAAGCTACAAAATTGACCTTCCTTTGAGCAGATTGAGTTTCTGGAGCATCACATTTGTGGGGTCAATTAAACGCTCAAAATGGCCAGAAAAAGAGAACTTTCATCTGAAACTCGACAGTCTATTCTTGTTCTTAGAAATGAAGGCTATTCCACAAAATTGTATGGGTGACCCCAAACTTTTGAACGGTAGTGTATATGGAATAAATATGAAATACTCAAGTTGGTGAATTCTAGCTGTAAATAAGCACGCCCCCCCCCCCCCCCACCCCCCACCCCTACCCCCCACCTCCCGATATTGGAGGTCTCAAGGTTGGCAAGTATGCCATGGGCAGACAACTTGAAACAAAACAATTTTGCATGCAAAAACTAAAGTACACCCAAGTTCAAGCCATTAGAATATAATAATAACCAGTGTCTTCTGGAAGTATTCAACTTTTGATACGGCATAGCTCCTCCAGTGTGGGAATGCCGGATCTGTATCGCAATGTGTGGCCAGACAAAACTGACCCTACAAAAAAAACAAAACATAAATCTTTCTTAGGGGCGAAGGAGAGACACAGAGAGGATGTTCCCTCGGGCTCCGAACTGAAAACCGCTTACAAATCTCACAGTGTGGTTAAAGCTATTAAACTTGACAAGTAGCACGTCTGTGCCACCTGGAGACATCGTTGTACGCATTGTGCATGATCATCACATGCCTCCTTTTTCCAGGGGATAAGTGGAGATGCCATATGTCGCACAAATGTTAATCCTGGCCAATAAGAATCCCAAAAGATCCAATTCCAGAAAGTCAAAACCATTGCCGTACTGACTCAGTTAAGGTAATCTAATTAATCTTATTAGGCAGTTTAAGTAGCGAGCATCCACTACGATTAAACCAAGAGGATGTTCCTCGAGCGTCTCAGAGATCTTCAAGATATGACCTTTTTCCCTTGGTTGGAAGGACATTATGGATGATTTACACTGGCTTTAAATACGGGCCGGGTAAAAGAACCATAAAAGGAACTTTTTGGAGGCAAGAAGAAGCTTGCAGACCCAATGGGATGGTCTGTCTAAACACAGCAGAGTTAAAGCCTTTAAAGAAAGTCTGAAACGGGTTGGTGGAAAGTCCAAATAGGGCTAATTTCAGCACAGTATCTCACATACAAATCATTTTCTGAGACCCACACCAAGAGTAGTTTCCCCGTAAATTATTTGAGGAACACTTACAAAATGAACGGCGAGTTTCAAGTCGGCATGCAGACCAACCGGCCAACTGGGAAAAGTTCTGAGAAGGACAATCGATGCGATTCTAACTACAAACCCCAAAACAGTGAAGTTGTCACGTTGTGTGAATGGTAAATACAAACAGAATACAATGATTTGCAAATCCTTTTCAACTTATATTTAATTGAGTAGACTGGCAAAGACAAGATATTTAACTAGAAAACGTGGCTCATTTGGAATTTGAGGCCTGCAACATGTTTCAAAAAAGCTGGCACGAGTGGCAAAAAAAAGACTGAGAAGTTGAGGAATGCTCATCAAACACTTATTTGGAACATCCCACAGGTGAACAGGCTAATTGGGAACAGGTGGGCGCCATGATTGGGTATAAAAGCAGCTTCCATGAAATGCTCAGTCGTTCACAAACAAGGACGGGGCGAGGGTCACCACTTGTCAACAAATGCCTGAGCAAATTGTTTAAGGAGAACATTTCTCAACCAGCTATTGCAAGGAATTCAGGGATTTCACCATCTGCGGTCCGTAATATCATCAAAAGGTTCAGAGATTCTGGAGAAATCACTGCACGTAAGCGATGATATTACAGACCTTCAATTTCCAGGCGGTACTGCATCAAAAAGTGACATCAGTGTGTAAAGGATATCACCACATGGGCTCGGGAACACTTCAGAAAACCACTGTCAGTAACTACAGTTTGTCGCTAGATCTGTAAGTGCAAGTTAAAACTCTACAATGCAAAGCAAAAGCCATTTATCAACAACACCAAGAAACGCCACCGGCTTCGCTGGGCCCGAGCTCATCTAAGATGGACTGATGCAAAGTGGAAAAGTGTTCTGTGGTCTGACGAGTCCACATTTCAAATTGTTTTTGGAAACTGTGGACGTCGTGTCCTCCGGAACAAAGACGAAAAGAACCATCCGGACTGTTATAGGCGCAAAGTGTAAAAGCCAGCATGTGTGATGGTATGGGGGTGTATTAGTGCCCAAGACATGGGTAACTTACACATCTGTGAAGGCACCATTAATGCTGAAAGGTACATACAGCTTTTGGAGCGACATATGTTGCCATCCAAGCAACGTTACCATGGACGCCCCTGCTTATTTCAGCAAGACAATGCCAAGCCACAAGTTACAACTTCGTGTGACTTCGTAGTAAAAGAGTAGACGGGCCTGCCTGTAGTCCAGACCTGTCTCCCATTGAAAATGTGTGGCGCATTATGAAGCCTAAAATACTACAACGGAGACCCCCGGACTGTTGAACAACTTAAGCTGTACATCAAGCAAGAATGGGAAAGAATTCCACCTGAAAATCTTTAAAAATGTGTCTCTTCAGTTCCCAAATGTTTACTGCGTGTTGTTTAAAGGAAAGGCCATGTAACACAGTGGTAAAAATGTCTCTGTGCCAACTTTTTGCTGCCATTAAATTCTAAGTTAATGATTATTACCAAAAAACATTTTGTTTCTCAGTTCAAACATTAAATATCTTGTTTTTGCAGTCTATTCAATTGAATATAAGTGAAAAGGATTAGCAAATCATTGTATTCTCTTTTTATTTACCATTTACACAACGTGCCAACTTCCCTGCTTTTGTAAATGATTGTGTACCGACCGGGCGGTCATGTGTACAGCTGTGTGTGGTTCTTCACTACGCAACACCTCAGGTGAGGTATTAGGTCAGCACACACTGATTAACTCAAGACTCCTTATGACTCAAAGCCGATGAGTCAGCTGACTGCAGCGTGTGGCATACATCATACACTCGCTTGGACAATTAAGGGTGGCCTGTGATTCATTTTAATTGGTGCTACAAAGAACACCTGTTCTGAAACTGAATATCAGGCATGGCGCAGTACTCGATAGTTGCTGCGATTGTCATGGACAGGATTCTTCGACGCACCTTTTCAAGGACAATTAACTTCACCTTGTTCTAGATTGGCATTAATGTACAAAACCCAAAACCAGTGAAGTTGTCACGTTGTGTAAAAGGTCAATAAAAACAGAATAGAATGATTTGCAAATCCTTTTCAACGTATATTCAATTGAATCGACTGCAAAGACAAGATACTTAACGTTCGAACTGAGAAATGTTATTTCTTTTTGCAAATAATATGGCAGCAACGCTTTGCAAAACAGTTTTTTTTACCACTGTGCTACATGGCCTTTCCTTTTAACAACACTCACTTGGCATTCCCTCCATGAGCTTCAAGGTAGTCGCCTGAAATGGCTTTCACTCCACAGGTGTGCTTGAAGCTCATCGAGAGAATGCCAGGAGTGTGC